>NW_028229527.1:1201644-1340337 GCF_053477565.2 Lygodium microphyllum
GAAATGATCCTCTTGAGGAGGTTGAACAGGAGACTATTAGCTTTAACTAAGAGGGCTTCCAATCCAAAACCACCACCCTCTCTACATCTGATAAGAGTATCCTAAGAAATTTTCATAAGCCAACTTTCTTATATTTTTGCCAAACAATATCCCTGAAGTTCTTCTTAAGCTGCTTCCAAAGAGGGACCCCATATAGACTATAATGGAGGTTTTTGCATATGGAGCTCATGTGCATGACTAGTAGGCTATGGTGGATGGAACTCCATGGAGAGAGAGAGAGAGAGAGAGAGAGAGAGAGAGAGAGAGAGAGAGAGAGAGAGAGAGAGAGAGAGAGAGAGAGAGAGAGAGAGAGAGAGAGAGAGAGAGAGAGAGAGAGAGAGAGAGAGAGAGAGAGAGAGAGAGAGAGAGAGAGAGAGAGAGAGAGAGAGAGAGAGAGAGAGAGAGTATACATAAACTGAGAGATAGATATGTGGGATATATAGTATAAAAGTACAAGTGATAGGGTCTAAATATATAGGCAGATTGTGTAGCTAGCTCTTTGACTCTTATTTAATGCCAAGTGGGGTAAAAGGTGTTCACACCTAAACATGCACTTTTATACTCAATAACGTGTGTTCACACACTAGGATAAATAAAGCTAATAAACCCCCCTTTGGGTCATGGGTGGCTGAACTCATGACATGAAACATATGAAAGAGAAAAGGAAAGGTCTTACCTTGAAGTGGCCATGTCTAATCTTGTACAATGATTATGGAAAGGAGATACATAGGTGAGAAAGGTGCAACAAGAGAAAGATCATGACATGGTCTATTGAGAAGCTTAGGGACACGAAGTAAGGCATAGTTTAGAGGTATGTGTGCATGGCTTAGAGGTTGTCGAAAGCCAACATGGCTCAAAGGCACTGTACACATGGCTAGAGGTCAAATATATGGGTATAGCTTCGAGATCAACTCATAGGTTATGCGAGAAGTGGTTACAATCCCCCTTGGAATATAGCTCTATTATGAATAGAAAAGAAAGAAAATAAAAATAAATACAACTCATTTTGGATTAAAATACGGGTAGAGGGCCCTACACAATTAGTTAATAAGTGATGAAAAGAGCTTAACGCATGCATGTACATGACTAGTGTCTAATTTTGATCACCTAAGTTTTTAATTTTTATAAAGTAAATTTTAATTATTCTATATTTTAAATAAATTTTAATGGAATTAAAATCCCCCCTTGATGCAATGTCAATAGCCTTCTCCTCATTGATGATAGTCCACTAGAGTATTGAAAATCTCCTTCTCACCTCTTAGAAAATTAGAGTTACAATTAACAAATATCATTTCAAAGAAAACAGATCCATTGAAAGGGGAAGCCTTGTTAGAAACCCATTCAACACTGTCCTCTCTAAGTTCGTCAATAGAGTAGGAGAGCAAGTGGGCCGCCATGGATGGGTAGACTTCCTCAAACAAAATGCTCGGGTAGAGATCCCATTGACTGAAAACTTTCTTGAGGCATAAAATAATAGTTTATCCAAAGTGTCAAGATGTGGATAGCTCCAATCCACTTGATCACTTAATGAATGTTTAACTAACTTATATAGCCATATGGTTTGTCAAAGTAATGATGCAGATTTCCCCTTGAGCAATGGCATGGTCTATAGCTAGTACCATGTTGAAGATAGCATTATGAATCATTCTACCTACCATAAAACCATGTTGTCTTCTGTGTAGTAGTTTAGTGGATGGGTAGACCTCCTCAAAAAAAGTGCTTGGGTAGAGATCCCATTAACTGAAAAATTTCTTGAGGCATAAAATAATAGTGTATCCAAAGTGCCAAGAAATGTGGACACCTCCAATCCATTTGATCACTTAACGAATGCTTAACTTGTATAGCCATATGATTTGTCAAAGTAAAGATGGAGATTTCCCCTTGAGAAGTGACATAGTCTATGGCTAGTACCATGTTGAAGATAGCATTATCAATCATTCTACCTACCATAAAACCATGTTGTCATCTATGTAGTAGTTTTGGAAAAATTTAATTCTTAAGGCTAAGGCTTTTGCCAATACTTTGTAACCAACATTCCACATAGTGAGGATCCTTTAATCATTAACCATTTTCCTCTCAAGGGTTGTATGAATGAGTTCAATTAGATCCTCATTGACAAATTTTGGAACCCTTCCAAAAGCAACAGACTCATTCAAAACATCACACACATTTCCCTCACAAAGATCCTAATGTCCTTCAAAGAAATTTATTCTAGGAGGCCATTCGGGGGTTTGAAGTATTTTCCACCATCCATTTTGAAGACCTAAAATCTACTCTTCTTGAGAGTAAATCAAGGGTTTAACAAGAAGGTTGTATTGGATGATAGTCTCTCATCTATATAACTTGAAAATACCTTAAGTCTTTCATTATATAAATCATCTCATCCAAGGTTTGAGACTAATATAGTAGCTGAATGGGCTCTAAATTCCTAAGCAATCTCAGCAATCATTGAGAGGCAACTTACATTTAGAATTGTATTAAATTGCAATGGTCCCCTTTCTTTGAAAATATGCTTCAAACCCCCACAAGATCAATAAGAGAACGCTAATGAAAGGTCTGTTCTTTTTTGGGATAAATATGCTAAATTTTACTAAAAAGAAAGAAATTTTATGAGTAGATAGTAGGCTTAATGCCTTAGGGGCGAGTTTGAGCCAAAATCTAGAACACCAAATGGCTAGCTTTGGAGGGTCCATCTTTACAAGTAGGTTAGATGCATTACAACATGAGGACAAATTCTCATGTGATGTGTTCCTTGAGTGAGAACATAACATGTGCCCCTTGTACTTCCTTGGCCTAGAGGAGAGTTCCCTTTTCTTTTTTAGGGAGGTATACTTTTAGGGCTTGAGTGGAGTTTAGGGAGTTAAGTGCCACAAAATAATATATTATCTCTATTTTTCCAAATGTTCCATATATAAATGCTTCTTATGTTATTCCATAATCTTGTTGGGAGACCATTACCTTTCCCTAAGATAAGTTCTTTCCATGTAACCCATTGAGAGAGTACGAGGAGGATTATTATGAGGAGTTCCTTTAGGGGGTCTTTGTTTTGAGGGCATGTGAGAAAGAGATGAGGTATGGTTTCTATGAACTTATGAAATTTAGGGTAGCAACCATCTCCTATTCCTATTTTCATAGCTATTTCATTGGTCCATAGTCCTTTGTGTAGTATTAAGCACATAGTTATGACACTTTAGGGGGGATGGTTTTGGCTTAGAGATGCTCAAACTAATAGGACAACTAATGTTTCATCCATTTTAGACACCATTGTTATTTGATTTTCTTAATTAGATTTCTCCCATCCTTCTTGGGTGTGAGGATTGGTAGAAGATGTTGCCTTGTTGACAATCTCTAATCTTGAATCCTAAACTGCATGTTTAATTTGATGAACAAGGGATTAGCACCAATCAATTTCTCACTCAAGGATGGAATTAGAAGGAAGAGAAGTGATTTAGAAGAAAGAAATAATTAGATGAGAAAAATATAGGTGAATTCCAATTATTCCATTTCATATGTTTAGCAAAGCAGACGTCTTGCAATATATTTGATACATCTCATAGAACTGCCATGCCAAGACTGGACTCATACACTTGGGATGATAGCCCAACACACTTGAGACTATAGCTCCGAATCCACATTGATAAATGCCAAATATCTATTGAACATAATTCATATACAATAGGAAACACCTCATAAGCTTGTACAAACATTATTCTAATAGTGGTAGATGAAAGCATACATCCACCTTAATCAAGATACACACATGGTATTGTAGATAGTCCTATCAAAACCCTGTAGGGGCCTTCAAATGAACTTCAGCCCTATTATCAGTTTTATTATAACAATAAAACATATTTGACCCAAATCCAAGAGAAATTCTATCTTTGTTGTCTAAACTATGTCTATCAAAGGTAGAGATTGAGAATCAAGCATCAGAACTCAAGAAAGCCCTATTTGAGCATAAGATCTCCATTTTCATATTGTTGCCTTGTTCTTGGCTATTATTCATAGCCCAAAATAGTCCACATGAAGAGCATAAACCCATTAAATCTCCTCTTTGATGATCAAAGAAGACTCCCGTAATGTTCAGGATCAATAATTAAGTGAGAGATTGCATCAAAGACCTTGTAAGAGATGAATCTCCTCAAGGACAGCTTGCTGCCTTCTCTTTCCCTATTTTTCCTTATTCATAATAGTCCCACTACTCTCCCTCTCCACTCCAATCATGACTCTCCATCCCACTTACTTTCTTTGGCTCTTCCCCTCCATCTTTCCCTTGTGTCCTCTCCTAGTTAGCATGCCATCGCCTTCACCTTTGTGGCCATGTTGGATATCAGCCACCCAATTAGTTCTATTGGTTTCCCTAAATTTGTGTTGAATGGTCTTCTTAATCTCAAGCTTCATTCATTTTATAAACAAATCATGAACTCTTCCACAAGACAAAGCATATCTTGCTTTCACACTCCATGTCAAAAATTACATGACAATGCAAGGGTGTACTTTGTATTTCTACCTCTTCTACATAGGTGGTTAATTGCTACTCATGCATCTCAATTGGATGGGTAGTGCATGAAAGGATAGGACATTTCTCACCTACTTTCCTTGTGTGATGTGTGCATGGGACACTGGATCTTGTTCATGGTATTGAATTGTGAGAATCATGGACTACCTCTAAGATTCCCTCTACCCATTGTGTATTGTACCTAGACTCAATGAGGGTAGTCTCCTTGTTTAGGGAGCTTTGGATATTTCTTGGAAGATTTTAAAAAAATTCATTTCTTTGGGGTGTTCCCTGGTGTTGTTTTGATGGTCTATTCTTTGTGTGATAATGGCTTCATGGTTTTAAAGATTGTTGGCATGCAGATGAATGTACAACCAAATGCATAGGATTGTAGATACTATGTCATGTTCTTCATCAATAGGGCAGTTGAGTGCAATAGTAGGGAGACCTCGTGTGGACAGAGTCAAAAAGTTTGTTTCTTTACATGCATTGGCCAATGTGGTTCTATTTTAGGGTTTTTTGTCATGTTTTGTCTTGCTCTTATTTGATTGTTGCTTGATGTCTAATGGTGTTTGTGTTTTCCCATGTGCAACTTATAGGGTCATGGTTCCCACATGAGGACATGTTGGATTGAAGGCATGCTTGCATGCATGGTGAAACTCCTTGCTCGTAACATGCAAGGCCTAGATGGTTAGCTTGGCTCTTCCTCTAGTGGATTCTACTATGCATGTTGTGACTACTATGGTTGATGGGTTTGTCTATGTATGCATCTCTCATTCTTATGGTATGATTGTGGTATTGTTATGTGCTAGGGTATCTTGTAGTGCAAGGAAAATTTTGGGCTTGGTACTTCCAGCATTCTTGATATGCATGACAAATTTTGGGCTTTGTACCTCTATCCTTGAAAAAAGTTACTATCATAAATTTTATTGTTATGTGTATTGTGGGCTTGCCACTTGTGTTGGGGGTAAAGGTGCCTCTGCCTAGCTGCTGTGGGTCTTGAATTTTGGTGGATAACTAATATGTAGTTCCTATAATGTTGATATGTAACTTTTGCAAATGCATACTTTAGATGTGAACTTGTAGTATCGATCGGCGTTCCTTATGCCATGCTATGCTTATATAAATTTCATTGTCACCTACACAGATGGAGAGAAATTAACATGCTTAGAGTATTGGAAACCCCAAAAGGCATGAAAAAGCACCTTTGGTAGTAGATACTTGACCTACACCTTCTTTGCATGGAACTAGCATAGTAGGATGTGACATGAAACTTGCTGTCTCCCTACTTGGTGGTTCCTTTTTCTCTTCCTTCCATTCAATAATCTACACAAGAAGTACCTCACTAAAGTGATAGATACTTTTTGACTCTAAAGTCTCTTTACACATAGTCTCTTTTTTATTTAGTGTATACATAGGATATACACTTAGCCTATGTTATATTTCTCAACCTACACATATTCTCAAGAAATGGTTTTTAAGAAAGAGCATTTATGTTGGTAGGGCACTGCTCTACTACACTCACAAAATTCCAAGAAGTGTTCGACAAGCTTCTAATACCAAACATAGTCTCTTGGGAGTGCCTTGATCGCTAGATAGTCTAAGCATCGACATGGTGATGAAGCTTTGAACTACTTTGGGGAAATTTTAAAGGAAAGCCTCTATCCAAATGTAATGCCTCTACTTGCATTTTGGAAGCTTGTAGTAGAGATGTGCAAAAAGATACATACTGAGGTACATAGGTTGGGGCTAATGGAGAATTAGTGTATTGTGCAAGGCAATTCCTTATTCAACATCTATGTTAAGTGTGGATCACTTGGGAAATGTTTGAGGAGCTTTCAACATATGATTGATTCTTTTGGATTGCACTAATTATTGGGTTTTTTCTATGGGTTCATGCAAGATAAGGGCCTCCCTCCAAATAGTATGCAATGATGGGTCTAATGAAAACCATAATATTGTGCTAGGCATTGCATTTGTAAGCATGTATACTACATGTGATGTGCTTGCAAAAGCTTAAAAAGTATGTAACAAGCTTCCATCATAGGATTCAATCTCATGGAACATATTAATTTGTGGATATGTGGAACATGGATAGAGTGATGAGACTTTGAAATGCTTTAAGTGCATGTGAGACAAGGGCCTCTCCTCAAATATAGCTAGCTTTACTTGCATTTTGGAAGCTTATGGTAGCATAGAATTAAAATATGCATGGTTAAGCCTAGCTTCTCTCTATGTTTTACCCCTTAGTGAATAATGTCATGTAAAGGAGGGTGTCACTTCCGTGGTTGAAAACTAGTGTCAAGTCTAGGAGATCATATATCCTCTCCAGATCCCTCCACACTTCTCTTTTTGCATCAACATATTCCCATTTCTACGAGAATAATCACCCATATGTAAGGTGATGTTTCCATCCCTAATTAATATTGCGCTTATCTTACCCAAGTAGCCCTCCAAACGTAGACCTTAAGTTGGTTTAATTTGCTAAATTATTGGGGGCATAAATTGACACTAGGACTGTGTTGCACAGCATATCACATGGTGAATCTAGCATCTCAAATGTTAAATACATACAACATTATGGAACGAAAAGGAATTAGTTTATGGATGGAGAGATAGGCTTGGTACTTGATGTCAAAACCAATGACTAAGTCACATATAGCTTTACCAAAGCATTAGGTAAAGATGAGTTTGAGTACTTTAGAACTCCACTTAGGGTATTGTATTTGCAAGCTATTCTGAGCTTGAGGGGGAGTGTTGAAAAACATAACATAGGCTAAGTCTATATCCTATGTATGCATTGAATAAAAGAGAGCTTTTAAGTAAAGAGACTTTAGAGTCAAAAGGTATCTATCACTTTAGTGAGATACTATGTGTAGATTGTTGAATGGAAGAAAGAGAATAATGAAGAAGAAGATTGCTTCAATCTTCATATCTTATGCCATCTCTCTTTTTTTGCGCATCCATACCAATTCTTTTCAATGCATGCATCATGCTGCCTTAGTGGAGGTCCTTTTGTTTGCCACAATTCCAAGAGTATACGAGCATTGTGGTGTCTTGGCATTAGTTTGAAACCTAAGGAGAATTGAGATTTCCTTTTTTGTATGCACTTGAAGTAGGAAACCTTGAACTCCTCTATAGTACTGCTAAAATTGAATTGTATGGCTTGGTATTTTGTGAAAATATTAGGTATTACCTTATGCATCTAATTGCCTAGGATCCAAAAAGTCCATGAAGACCATGCTCACTGTGAAAAAGTAGAGTTGGAAGCATGAACGAGTGTGCATAAGAGGGAGAGAGAGAGCTTAAGTACAATAAAAACTTGGTTAGTAAGTTGTTCAAAAGTACAACCAGTACACTCTCCTCAATTGTGAGAGTGACCTTTAGGCAGCTTATATAGCCTCTGGAGAAGTTAGGGTTAGGGTTTTCCCTTGCTCCCCTGTCCTCCAGTTCATTTACACCTAGCTACCCTTATCCTCTCTAGTATAAGGAGTGTTACAAGACTCAAAAGAGTTGATTGTCTGTGGATTGGGAGGCAAAGTTGGCCTCCAATTCCTTAGGTACTTTTGGAACACTGGGACACTTACTAGTGATATACCTGGTCTTTTTGCATTTATTGCATTTCATTTTGTCAGGATACTTCTTCCAGCAATTACTTACAATATGCCATTTTTTATGATAGAAGGAGCACTTCATAGAATTTGTATGGACTAACACTTGCTCACGGGAAGTAAATGCTGAAGCACCTTCATTATGGTTCCTCTTCTCTTCATCCAAGCATAACTGGATGGTACTTGCCAAGGTTGGGTTTGGGATATTAGTAAGGGTAGTAATAAGGGCTGGAAATACCTTCTTTATAGACTTCAGAAGGATGGCAATGGCATATTCATCATGAATTGGTGCTTGAACGGAGGCTAGCTATGCCATGAGCCCCTTCATATGTGAAATAAACTTGCTTAGATCTTCTCCCTGTTTATACACTAAGCTTAAAAACTCAATCTTTAGAAAAATCTTGGAGTTCTTCCTTGTAGTGCCATAGAGCCTTTCAATCTCATCCCACTTATCATTTGCAGTGGAGAGTTGGTCAATATGATGAATTAAGGATTCATCCAGATGAAGCATGACGATGGCATGAGCTCTTTAATCGTCTTCTACATCAAGGGGATTTGATGGGTCAATAACTTTGGTCCCTTTTATGAAGGGTGAGTAGCCTCGTTCCATCATTTTATATTTTACCAGGACTTGCCAGGGATGGAAATCTTTTCCATTGAACTTGCGAATTTGAGGCCTTACATCTACATAGGCCATGGCCATTATAGGAAGGTCTTACCAATTGCCTTAGGCAATTGGAGTGTCAAGTCCTTTACAGGTGGCCAAGTACACACCAAATAACAGAATTGATAGCCCTACAAATGATAACCAACTTTAAAGCTATAAAGATGAAAAAGGTTGGAAATGATACATATGTAATATCTTAAGGTAAGATTTTGGAGGTCCCATCCTTCTAACAACCCTTGATTTAAGTTTTACTATTTTCCTAGGTTTCAATGATGTGAACCTTGATTGGAATTCTAGCTCCTCCCCTCCTTGTAGTTTAGTATATGAGCATTTGGTTGAGCAAGGTCAATTAATGGCCTTGACACTTGGTGAAGAGTCCCAGGAGATTTCAATCACATCAATATTCAATTAATGGCCTTGACACTTGGTGAAGAGTCCCAGGAGATTTCAATCACATCAATATTCATAGAGTAGTAGTACTGATGTCACTAAATGCCTTTTCAATGCTTAGAAGCACTCATCTCAAGATTGAGATGTTTAGGTATTACCTTGTTAAGCTTGATGAGACACTTGACTTATGACACTTGACTTATTACCTGTATTGAAGTCATGCTTCTCGGTGAACTTATGATGTCCCTCGAGTCTTGGAGCTATTCACAGACTAGGAACACACTTCCGAGCATATGCTTCAGTGATTAGAATCATTGTTAATGATTACACATTGGAAAAAGTGGAAAGATAAGAAGCTTGAAGCTTCTTGGCTATGGTTGCCAGAAACCCATAGTTAGGGTTTTGTTCATACCAGCCAATAGAGGAGGAATTTCTTCAAACCCTCTTAAAGGGAGATGGCCCACTGGGGGCGCTAACTAAACCCCATGATAACTACCTCTATTATGCCCTCTACTAGTCGTGGTCCAGCTCGAAACAGGTCACTTGCAGATCTGCACCGATCTCTGCATTTTCTACAATGCTACTCTCCATGTCACCCAATTTAACATTTTTTGTGCCATGCTAAAGTGCCTTGTGTTGAGGATGAAGTCTCCAGAAGGAACATTGAGCTTAAGTGCTCTCCTTTGCTCTCCCCAGGTCCTCCAATAGGGGTGGGTCAAGCTGTGGCTATGGTGGTCAAGAGGCAAGAGGTAGAACTCAATGATGTAAGGAGGCTGATGGAAGCTAAAGGATTAGAGATGGCTCTGATACCATGTGGAAAATGAGAGTTGGAAGCATGAGAGAGTGTGCACAAGAGGGAAAGAGAGATCTCAAGTACAAGAAGAAGATCTTGCTTAGTAAGTTGTTCAAAAGTACAACTAATACACTCTCCTCAACTGTGAGAGTGACCTTTAGGCAGTTTATATAGCCTTTGGAGAAGTTAGGGTTAGGGTTTTCCCTTGTTTCCCTGTCCTCTAGTTCATTTACACCTAGCCATCCTTATTCTCTCCACTATAAGGAAAGTTCACATTCTTACTTCTCAACACTCATGTTCTTACTCATAGACATGACCTTGCATACATGTTTGCCAATGTGGCTTGAGGTGTAGGTGTTTTTTCCAACTTTCATTAATCATCTTAGAATCTAGATATTTACTATCTCTAATACCAATGCAAAGCCACAAGTATTGAAGCCAGAATTCAATTCAACAATTAGTTGAGATACTCCTTCTTGATGCATATATTCAAAGTAGTTTGACGAGGCTTGTTTAGCACATTTGTACATTTGTCTTTGTAGGACATGACTCCTTATTAGGATTTCTTTGGAACTAAGCCTTCAATCTCACACATTTGTAGCTTTGGATATGATGCCTATGCCCATGTGGATGAGAATCAATGGAAAATCTCAACACTGTGTCGAATAGACTCATGTTTATTGGTTACAATGAGGTGACTAAGGGATATAGTCTCTATGGCCCAAATAAATGATCGATTGAGATGAGTTAGGATGTGATATTTGATGAGGCTATGGCCTTGATACCTCTCCCTCTATCATTGGCTCTCCCACTCCCTTATCACTTTGGCACTACTTCTTTGTCTCTGATTGCTTTCTCTCATTCTCTTTGTCCTTCTTTGCCTTCCCCTTTGCTAGTGCCTCCTTCTCCAAGTATTCATACTCCTTCCCAATCCCCTCAAGTTTCTTCAAAAGGTGTGGTTGTAGCATAAGGGAAACTTTCTTTCCTTGATGAGGGGGAACCTTTTTGATCTAGTGAGGGGGATTCCCTTACCTAAATAGGTGCTTTCTAGGTTTTGAAGGTCCTTTGGTCTCTTGTGTAGCAAGATCAACTCATTTTGTCGTTCCTCAATGGTTTATTCAGCTTATGTAACATTCAAGAGTTTCTTATTTTCTTGAGGCACCGATAGGTCCATGATGATCAGTGAAGCTATAGGCCAAGCAAGGAAGTTCACTTTTTGTGAACTATGCTCTTATGCCATAGAACTTGGAGAATCAAGAGCCTACCACACTTGATGAGATTATAGTAGAGGATGTTTGGCACCATGCTATGTAGGAGAAGCTTGATTCCATCAAGCGTACTTAGACTTAGGAGTTTTCTATGTCTAGGCAAGCATAAGTTGTTATGTATGAAGTAGGTACATAGGATCAAATATCTGGCCAATGGCACCTTGGAGAAGCATAAAAATAGGATTTTTGCCAAGGGATCTAAGGTAGGATTGGATTATTGTCTAGGCAAGGCCTTTGTAGTGACTTCTCAAAACATTGTTCATTGCCTTCCCAAACATCTTCTCAACTAACATGTTCCATGTAGCTTTGGGAGGAATGATGTTGTTGTAGGCTTGTGATACTCCCTCCACATTCCTCGTTCCCTTGTTCAAATGGAGAATGGCCCTATTGATCATAGTAGAAATGACAACACATATGAGTATGGATTCATAATGCATCCATAGAATGCTCCCAAAACACAATAGAAGAATACAACTAATTTAGTATGAGTGATGAGATGTTACCATATTGTTGTTATTATTCTCTTTCAACCTCCACTTCCATGCTTGGGGGCCTCGATATTCTTCAGAATCCTCTGCGTTTTATGCAATTGGAGTGCCATTTCCTTCAATCTGGCTACACATAGTTGGGTTCTGAGGCTCCTTATTTTTCATTGGCTCTCCTCTAGTTTTTTCCTCATTGTATCTATTTCCTAGCATAACCATTTGTTATCTAGCTTCAAAATATTGGAATGGCCAACTAGATTCAAAGTACACACTAGAAGCCCTTGACACCCATACCTAACAGTCCTTAGTAATGAGGAGCACAAAAAGAATGGAGGGGTGCTTCTTTTTGTAAGATCATGGGATACAACTTGCTATCAAACCATAAATCGGTGTTCTTTTTGCTTGCTCATCTCATTGCTTCCAATGCACTTGATATGTGACCAAACACCTTATTTCTTTTGCAAACAGGTGCATACTCATCATCTAGATCAATATGAAGGCAGTATGGACATTTATGATTATCCATTCTTGCAATTGAGTTACCAACATGTGATCCAAGATTGAAATGAAGTGGTTTTCGGGACAAGAGGTGATCCAAGCTTGCAATGGAAGTGGTTTATAGTCCGCTACAACCAAAATTTGAAAATAAAGAGAGTATATTTTGAGAGAGTCATTGACTCTTAAAGGGAAGCAGCGAGACATTGAAGGTGACAAGTCTATGTGATGCCTTCAAGGTTCATTGCATCAATGAATGATAGAAAATGAAAATACCAAGGTACAAAATGGCCAACATTTCTTGAGATTGCAATTTTTTAATAAATAACTTTTTTCAATAATAAATTGCATTGCACTTTCTATCTCCTCAATTTTTCACAAGGCCAAAAAGTGACCTCATATCTCCCTTAATGATTTGTCTTTGAGGGATGCATAGTAGCCCCTTAGATTTGTGGAGTTAACTAGGCTCTTCTTACAGGAGGAACAAACTCAAAAGAATGTGGTTCTCAAATCAAGTTATCTAGTTGTGTTGTGTAAGGACAAAAGTAAGAGCAAAGGCAAGCAACAAGTGAAATGTCATATTAAGGCTAATGTGGAACAATCATATGGCAAGGCTACCCAATATTTCAACAAAGGAAAAAGAGAGAAAATGCCACTATTGTAAAAAACTAGGCCATCACATAGAAAAATGCCACAAGAGGTTTGCAAAGGAAAAAAGGAACTCTAGGTTGGCTATTTAGGAAACATTAGCCACTCAATCTTTGGATGGTGATGTTATAGCCAACTTGGTTGAGGAAGACTATGCATTTCTAACTTATACTATGACATCTTTGACTTGCAACTATGACATGTCTATGGATGACTTAGCACTTAATGCTATTGAAATGTAACATATATGGTATTTTGATAATGAGATGTTCATGCATACCACTTCACATGAGTGTTTATTTGCATTCATGAAATCAACCCCTACAGGGAAGAGAGTTTCTTATGAAAAAAACTCTAGCTATGATGTGTGTGGCCTTGGTACAATTGTAATCATTGCTCTATAGATGGGTCAGATTTTCAATTTATGGATGTTTTGTTCATGCTTGGGATCATTAAAAACCTTCTTTTATTTTTCAGCCTTTAATAACAAGGTTTTTAGGTCATCTTTGAAGATGAAAAATGGATTGTGAGAGATAGAGAGCTTGATTATGATATTCACTTATCAAGGAATTTATGGAAAGGTCTTTTTTTGCTTGATACTTATGAGAATAAATCTCTTCATGATTTTGCTATGTGGAATCTAGAGCTTTGGCATGCTCACTATGGTCACTTGAGTTTTGTCTGTCTCATGACTCTTCAAAGGTGTCAAATGGTTGATGCTTTGCCTACTTTGGATACTCCACCTCCCCATGCTTTTGAGGGTTGCATCCATGGCAATATGCATAGGGTTTCCTTTAAGAAGGACAGTGTAGCCCATGCTTTTCCAAAAATGTAGCTCATATGCTTTGATATGTATGGACCTATGCAAATGAGAGCACTTAATGTTCATTTGTGTTTTGTTACATTTATTCATAGCTACCCTAGGTACATTTGGGTGTATGGTTTGAAGGCCAAATTGAATGTATTTATGCACTTCAAACACCTAGTTGTATAATTGGAAGCCAAAACAAGTTTGAAGGTGCAAACCCAATGCGCAGATCGAGGGGGGAGTATATGTCACATGCTTTTGAGACATTCTTGGTTGAGCATGGCATTATACATCAAACCACTGTGCTATTGACACCTCAATAAAATGGAATAGTGAAAAGAAAGAATTTCATACTCATGGAGGTGACCAAATGTATGCTAAAAAATAAAGGATTGCCACATAAGTTTTGGGTTGAGGACCTATAATGTGGAAATCATGTACTTAATAGTGCTCCAACAAAGGCACTTAAGATGATCACTCCGTTTGAGGCATGGCATGATCGGAAACCAAAGGGTATTTGTTGAGAAACATGGATGTTGAATGTAGTTTAGCTATGGAAGCTTAAAATCATAAGCAAGAGACATGAAGAATGATGACTAGACACATACTTTCACTCAAGTGAATTAGATTCCAAGATAGATTAGCTTGGACTCACAAACACAATCTTGAGTGGACAAGAAGATAGACTCTAAGTACAAAGTACAATAGCATTGCATTGAAAAGTGAACCAAGTACATGCCTTTATAGCTTTCCAGCTTCTCCCCTCTCCTCACTATGCTTATGGGATACAAGTCTCCTCATCATGCAACATACATCATTTGACCTATTTTCCAACACCCCCCCTCAAATGATGAATTCCTACACTTGCTGGCTCCCCCCCCCCCCCCCCCCCCCCTAGATGATGACATGGCCTGGGAGACTGGATCATGGGAAGCCTAGTCAAGTCAAGCTTGAAATTTTACCTTTTTGGTAAGGGGGTTTTTCAATAAAAATCCAATTAGGGAAAGAAAACATCCATTATGGGAAAAACATGATCCACTATGGAAAAGATACAATGAAAATTTCTTTAGAATAATCTATGAGAGTTTTTGATGGCGACAGAAGCTTCTTCTTCATTCATAAACTGACCTTGATGGTGATCATCTTGCACTTTTTGTGCTCTCTTCTTGTGGAAACATTCATTGGATACATGGCCAATCTTGCCACAATAATGACAAATAATTCTGTCCTTGTTGCTATTGGTGGTGAATCCTTGACCACATCCTTTTGTTGCATAAGTGCCCTTGGTGTACAATGTTATCCCTTGAACAGATTTCTTTTACATCCTTGCTTTTAAATTTGCTTTCTCCATCAAGCAGTGAGTGCTCAATGTCTTTGAGTGAGAGACTGGGAACATTACTTAGTGTTGAAACAAGGTTCTCATATGGTTAATGATTAACACTAGCAAGTAGCAATGCTATTGTCTTGACATCCTCATCAATGTTATTTTTAAGAGTTGCTAGTTGAGTTTTTAGGCTCTTAAACTTATTGATGTGTACAGTCATAGATGAATTGTCTTTTACATCCAACTTATAAAACTGCATGAGTAAATTTACCTTTGAGTTCTTTGCTTATGTACTAAAGACCCTGTCAAGTTCTTCCCATGCCTTCTTTGCATCCTTGATGCCAGAGATATGGTCTAATACATCATTTGATAGACCCCTAGTAATAATAACTAGAGCTTTATTGTTCATATTCTTCCATGCCTTTGTTTTAGGTTGGTCTTTTGTAGCATCTTTCTCTTTAGCATCTTCTTTCTTTTCATCTACATCATCTTCCTCAAAGAGATCTAGAGGTCTTTCCTCATGAGATGGTACATGGTTTTCTCCTTCCAAGCATGAAATCCTTCACCATTAAACTTTGCTATTTGCTCTAGTTCAGTCATCTTAAAAGGAGGTCTTACCACGAGAATACTTGGGCAGTGCCTATACTTTTACAAAGAAATTGAGCCTTACAAATGGATTTGATCAATAGGGCTTTAAATCATTACAAGTGCTGAGAAGAGCTTTTCAGAAGCTAAGTAAAATCAGTGAATAGCTTGTTCATGAGTGAGCTAAATACACAAGTGCCAAGAGACACTGATTGAGTATCAAGAGATACTATTGATATTGAATCTCCTTGTTGAGCTAGATGTTACTCAATGATCTCCTCCCCTTACTGATTTGGAGTGCTATGGACTGAGCTAGAACTCAGATAAGAGTGGTAGCAACTTGAATTAGTTGGAGGAAGTGAGAGACTGAAGTGTAAGATGAGCTTGAACTACACAAGCTATGGCTACCTTGTATTAGGGTTTCTGTACCCGACCGTTGTTTTGTTTGTAACAGCATGTACACGCAATCAACTAATGAAAGATTTGATGGAGAGAAGGCTCATATACTAGACTTTAAAATCCCTAAGGTGGTAGGGCTGATTTCGACGAGATCTGTGTTGATGACACGTACAACCATGATAGGCGTAACCTGAGATAGCGAGGTACAATTTCCTCAATGCTGACCATCAAAGTAACCAATGTTAGGGGTTTTCATGATAGGAGGCTGCGCCCTAAGGTCCTTGAGATAAGCCCAAAAGAGAACCCGAAGAGATAATGCTTACTTTGAGAGTTTCAAGAGCTCAAAGATGATAGGGTCTAGCTGGCTATGGCAGATCAACATGTAGGAAGTGTAGATGAAGTGAGAGATAAGCTCATACACTTGTCCTGAGCTGGAGTTGAGCTGTGAGAAGTTGGAGGAGCAGAGAGAAGAGCTAAAATAAGCTCACCATGGCTTTGATACCATATTGAGAAACATGGATCTTGAACACATTTTAGCTATGGAGGCTTGAACTCATAAGCAAGAGACATGAAGACTGATGACTAGACACAGACTTTCACTCAAGTGAATTAGGTTCCAAGATAGATTAGCTTGGACTCATAAACACAATATTGAGTGGATAGGAACATAGACTCTAAGTACAAAGTACAATATCATTGCATTGAAAAGTGAACCAAGTACATGAATGTATAGATTTCCAGCTTCTCCACTCTCCTCACAATGCTTATGGGATACAAGTCTCCTCATCATGCAACATACATCGTTTGACCTATTTTACAACAATATTTACTTTTTGTGTTTGGATGTATAGCATATGCTCATGTGCCTAAAGACCTTTGTGAAAAGCTAGATGATAAGATACTTAAATGTATTTTTATTGGATACAGTTTAGAGAGCAAAGGCTATCATTAGTATGATCCTCACACTTGAAAGGTTTTTGTCAACATAGATGTCATTTTTGCTGAAAATGTAGCCTATTCTCATGATGTGTTTGAAATGCTAGCCACCTATGAGAATGTGATGTCTTTAAGGACCTTTTGCCACTTGCATGGGGATCCGTACCTATTGTAAATACAAAACAAATGCATTATAGTACACTTAACTTGTCCCACTTGCCTAAAATTAGTCTCTATCTGATTGAATTTCTCCTAGGGCAATGGCTGACACACTTGTATAAGAAAGGGATATTATAGATATATCCAAAAAGTGTGCACGATAATATATGCATTAGGTGTAGGTCATGAGTGATAAGATGCACTTTATTGAGAAGAATAACACATGGAGTCTTGTTGACTTGCCTCTTGGTTAAGAGGCCATTGGCACATACTAGGTTTACAAAGTGACAAGGAAATCTGATGGGTCTATTGGAAAATACAAGGCAAGGCTTATTACAAAGGGATATGCTTGCATTGACTATGAGTAGAAATTTGTTCATACATCCATGATGACCATCATTAGATGTGTGATTTCTTTTGCTACACATTTTAGTTGGGATGTGTATCAATTGGATATAAAGACAACATTTTTGAGTGGATATTGGAAAGAGGATCTATATAATGTGCAACCTCCAGGCTTTGTTATGCAAGGCTAAGAGCACAAGTTTTGCAAGTTGAATAAAACCTTTTATGGCTTAGACAAGCTCAACGTGCTTGATAATCCAAGATAGATGCACTTTTTACTACACAAGGGTTCCAAAACAACCCAATTGAGCCCACTCTCTACATTAAGAAGGAAGGGGGACATTTGATCATCGTTATTATTTACATAGATGATATGCTACTCACTAGACCAAATGAGAGAAAAATTGCATATTTCAAGGATGAATTGCAGTCTACTTTTGATATCAGATATGGGGACGATTCACTATTTCTTTGGGATTCAATTCACCCAAAATAAGCATGGTATTGTTGTGTCCTAGTCACAATATATTCAAAAGTTGCTAGTACAGTTTAACATGCAAGATTGTAAACCTATGAGCACACCTATGGAAACATAGCTAAAGCTTTAGATGTATGATTGTAGCAATGTATTGCACATTTCTGTTTATAGCTAGGTTTTTGGTTGTCTCATCTATTTGTGCAACGACCATCCTAACATACAATATGCAATATCACAGGTGAGCAAATACATGCACAGTCCAAGGATACTACATAGGAAAGCTATTAAGTATATGTTTTCCTATTTGCAAAAGGAACAAAGTCATATGATTTGCTATTTTTCAAGAAGGAGACTTGTAAATGCTTTCTTAAAGTGATTTAGATTGGGCCGATGATCACAATATCAAGCAATTTACTAGTGGACATTGTTTCTTTCTAGGCCAGTAATGCATTTGTTGGCTAAGCAAGAAGTAACCTACTATGGATACCTCATATTATGAAGTTGAGTACAAGGAGTACAAGGCACCTTTCACAATGATAGTCAAATACATTTGGTTGCGTTGTGTATTGGCTAATCTTCATGTTCATTTGGAGGGGCCCACTCATCTTCTTTCTGACAATCAAAGTGCTATTGTTGTAGCATGTAATCCACCGTTTTATACTCATATGAAACATATTGGGATACATTATTTTTATGTCAGAGAGAGATCACATGTAGGGGAGATTAGCATGATCTACATCCCCACACAAGAGAATGTTGCAAATATTTTCATCAAGGCACTGTCACATGAAAATTTTGAGGAATTCCAAATGTCCTTATACTACCTTTCAATGATTGATTCACTCCTTGTACATCATCACATTGGCATTGCAGGGGTGTTAGAATTGGTCAAATGCCTAATGGAGTTTGTGTAGTGTGGACACTTATTAAAGTGTCAAAGTATAATGTGTCTAGGACTTTAAAAGTAGTGACACTAGACTTTAGAGTTAAATTAACTCTAGTTGAGTCAGGGATAGGTCTAACTTACTTAAGACCTATTGTACGTTCATTTTATCATTCTAGTACTTGCATCTTTTCAGTGTGGGATAGTTGTCCATTCTTGCTTATTGTCTTGTGTTCACACACACACACACACACACACACACACACACACACACACACACTCTCTCTCTCTCTCTCTCTCTCTCTCTCTCTCTCTCTCTCTCTCTCTCTCTCTCTCTCTCTCTCTCTCTCTCTCTCTCTCTCTCTCTCTCTCTCTCTCTCTCTCTCTCAAAATTTCTAAGCTCACTGCACGCCTCTATCTTCTACTCCATCCTACCCTATGTTCTCTCATGTCCACCCCCATGTTAGTCATAAGTAACACACAAGGGATGTCCATCCCCAACCATGGCAAGTAGGTGATTGCCTTGCGGGACAATCAAAAAAAGGTAGTAACTAGATTTCAAAGATGTGATGACGTCTCCCAAGAATGGCAATGTACCTGCACCATCTACACAAGAGGGGAGAAGAGTGAGAAATATTCATCCATTTGGAGCAACATTAACAAATGAAGGATTTCTATACACAGAAGGGCATGGAGGCACTTACGAATATTTGCAAAATTCAAGACCATGATGTGGAAAATGTTAAAGAAATGATGACAAAAATGTGTGATGAGGCTATCTAGCAAGTGAAAGAGGAGATGTTTTTAAGAAGATGCAAGCATGAAAAAGAAAAATATACGAGGATATTAATGAAAACCTCACCTCTTGAAAGGCGGACATTGATTCTTCTCTTCAAAAGTGAGATAGGGTGATTAAAGAGCTTTAGCATGAGATCACCAATGATTAGAACAAGCTTGAACTCCTTAAGAAGGACAAAGGGAAAGTCACCTCAACAAAGTAAAAACTAAAATTAACAAGTTAAAAGCACATATGACAAAGGAGATCAATACATGAGCAACCATAGTGAAACAAGCACAAACTAAAGACCTAAAATTTCCAAATGGATTGGGGTGGAAAGAAGACACCAACAAACAAGAAAGAATTCCTAAACACAACACTTGAAGAGAAGAGAAGGAAATTCAAAGCTTTGCATATTCGAGTAGTTGGATGGAAGGAGGGACACAACCCTTTAGAAGATGCCAAGAGCATATGTGGAAAAATGGGAGTAGAGGAGCCCTCCATTGTGGAAAATGCATGGTGAGTGGGTAAGGTTCTAGAATTGGGATGGCCTCTTATCCTCAAATTTTCTAATTTGGAGTCATAACAAGCCTTCCTCTCCAAAATGAAGGCTCTTAAAGGGGAAAAAGTTTATCTTGAGAATGATCTCACACCAATCGAGGTAGCCCACCATTAGGAATGCATGCTACAAATTATGGAGGCTCACAAAGTGCACAAATGGGCAATAAATGGAGATGGATGCATCATTATCACATATAGATGCCAATGATGGGGCATTGCCTATGAAACACACTCGAGGTTCACATCATGGAACCGTAATGGATCCATGAGGACTGATGCATGGATATTCCAAGAGACCTTCATCAAGACAAGGACATAATCTTGTATACAGAGACACACAAGAGCCTAGGTGTGCATTTACCAAGGGTGAAATGCTACAAATGGGAGAAGACATGTTGCCCTAGATTCCAATCATGAGGGAGGACCATAGGGTTTGCAGGAGTGGCTGTATTGTAGAGAAGTTACAACATATTGTGCAAGTCATGTAGAGGGATGATGACACTCACTTCATGTGGACCGAGATACATACATATTGCCCCCATGACATACACATTGTAGTGTGCTACTTTGCTTGAAAAAACTCCCCCATATACATTGCAAGGAGGAGAGTCACCACATTTACCACTATATGAGGATATCATGGACTATTCTACCATAGAAGATATCGTGTTAGCTTAGGACTTGAATGCCCACACAAGACGGAGATAGGTCTCCTTCTTCAAGAGCGAGGATCACATGTATAGAGGGATAGCACAAAAGGAGATGGGGCCCAATAATAGAAATCATAGGAAATAGTTGAGTGCATAGACTATGGTCACCACCTCCTAGCCTTGGGAGGCGTACATGGATTAGCCATCCTTAATGACTTGGCTAGATGGCTAGATAAAATGCCCTCATATGTTTTCCACATAAGGATTGAGGGAACCCTCTGGAGAATCTATATAGAGATTGGGAGCAAGCATGGTGGAATACCTTTTTATTTCACTAGATTGATAGTGAATGCCTACTCAAATCATCTCTATTGGAGCTTACACAACTTTTTAGAGTATTTCACACCTTAGCTACTAATTATTTTCTATAGAAATTACACATCAAAATGGAAAGAATCTGAGCAAGGAGTATAGAACACACAAAAAATATGAGAAGAACAAAGACTGTTTTAATTTCAAAAAAATCGATACAAAGATAGCTCTATCCACATGTGTGCTTCCAATATGAAGCTTAGATGGTGATCCAGACAGATGATAGGTGAAGAGCTTAGGGTAGCTGGAAGAACTCCAACTAGGTGAAAGGTAGATTGACGATGGCTTTAGAGGGGACTTACTTTTATAGCTCGAGAAGGTAGTCTGGTTAGCATGTTCATACATATTATGAACCTTTCATGGGGAATATTTCCTTTATTGTCGGGGCCGGGGGTCAGGGGTGCTGCTGCTAGACCCCCTTCAGGGGGTCCCGCTAACCCCCCAGTCAAGGGCCATTTCCATGGCCCTCAAACCCCAAAATGGGGCCCCTAATAACTCCTGCACCCTGAAACTCGATGCATTGTACCTTGAGTTGCTACTAGCATAACTACTCTATCTAACCCAAATGATAAATCCACAAAGATCACCTTTTTGCCATCCAATCACATGAAATTTATTTGCTACAAGTTAGGACCCACCGTGCTCACACATGGCTTCTTCCCATAATGGGACCTTACAATTTTGAGCACCATGGATCGTTGGTGACATCTTTTATGAGGGTGGAGCATTGAGCATATCTAATATTTTCCCCATGCAGGTCCCCATTCCACCCCTTCAAGCAAGAATGTCCAACAAAATAGTTGGTATGAGCAAGAGTGCAAGGAAACCTGTCTTTATCTCCAACAAGGTGAGGCATGAGAAATCTACATGCACAACTAAGTCTGCTCAATCTTTGGCACCTATGTGGTGGAAGAAGAGGGCATATCTATCCAGATTGGAGCACGACTTTTACTAGTTATTCTTGGGGCAAGACAACAAGGAGGCATATAAGGCCTTCCACGAAGGATTTGCAATGCCATTGAGAGACTCTAGAATGGTGGGACCATGATGGACTAGTAATGGAGTGCCTATATCACATGATAGAGATATACTTGCACCCCTTCTAGGCCACCTATTCAACAAGCCCTATGTGAAGGCTTCACTATGAACTACCAAATGGTCATGGTCAGTCACTTACTAGCTAAGATTTATGGATATGTGTACTAGAGCATGAATTGAGTAAATGGGTAGAGAAGCATCAACATCAAGCAAGTGGACAAGCACAATTCAGGAGAGGATGCTCCACACTTGATCATATCCTCACACTTGAAGCCATCATCCAAGAGAGTAAGGCACAACGAAGCTAGGTATACTACTGCTTTGTGGATTTTAGCAAGGCCTTTGACACAGTACCCCATGCCAAGCTCATGCATAGAATATAGGATTTGGAGGCCTTGACTAAGATGAGATGGGAGGGTACTAGTACCATATGAGTTTGGATGAGTACGAGCACCAAGAGGGTTGTCAAAGGAGATCACCACACCAATACCATTGGAGTGAAACACGGATGCCCTATCTCACCTACTTTGTTTGGGATTTCAATTGATGAGATATTAAAGTAAATTGATAAACTTGGAGAGGAGGGTTCTAGCCTAGGAGGGCCGTTGATTCCCATATTATTGTATGTAGATGATATAGTCTTGATCTCCAATACATCGAAGGAATTGCAGTGCCACTTAGATGTAGTATCGACCTTCTAAGATAGGACACGGATCTCACAATATGAACCTAGGTTATGGTATTTAATACCTCCACCTAGTGGATTCAATGATTAGTGCTCCCTTTCATACCTAGAGAGGAGACATTTGAGGTGGTCTAGAAAAATTTCTACTTGGGGATTATTTTTTCAGGGTTGAGATTCACTTTGAAAAGGACAGGAGAGGATAGATTGACACAAAGCTATGTAGCCCTAGGGTCAATGGAGAGCTAGCGCACACATATACACTTTCAAAAGCCTCAAACAAAGCTCTGGATCTTCGACACGTTGGTCACACAATCACTTTTATATTGGGCCCCCATATGGGGATCAAGCCTCTATTGTTGGGGATTAAGGGCCACATGTGCCTCGTCACCTACATTTACTTATACTTTCTACTTGCACACATGTACACTATAGGTGGTGGCCATGCATCACTATCACTTTATTCTTTATTCTTTCTATGATGATAGAATAAGGGAAGATAGGTCACACATTGTGACTATTGGAGTTTCCACACACCACATTGCTCTCTCTTACTTGAATCTCCATAACTCTTGCTTCCACTTGTGCTTCCACTCTCACTCCACCTTTCAACTAGTATTAGAGAGGGAATTCAAGGAGCTTTGTTGACATTCCCTTCATCTTGGGCTATGAGATTCATTCTCAGCTTCCATGGTAGCCACTTAATGAGGTGTGTATGAGTTTGATCTCTCCTTGGATCCAACTCCGGCCCTTCCAACCTTGATAAGGCCCTTTCCCAATAATATTAGAGCTTGCAAAGTGACCCCAGAGGTCAAACATATCAATGTAGCCCCCCAAGATCAACCCTACAATTTGTGGCATATATTTAGGGGATGCTCTTGTAGGCCATCTCATGCTCTATGCATTGATACCCTTTGATCCATGATTTGAGTTCCCTAGGCCTTTGAATTGTCAATAAATACAATTGTTGCCCCTACTCTCGTAGGCACTAAGTGACACTAGGGTTAGGGTTTATTGTAGGGCCACCTATGATGGTTAATCCATTAGGGTTTTATTTTATTATAAAAAGACACTTTGTGCCTCATTAGCACTAAAGTGTGGCATTATTCAATGTGATTGCCTTGAGCATTATACACTCTCTCACTCATTAATATACTCCTCATTCATGATCGAGTATCATCGTGCATCAACTAATTCTTTTATTACCATTCGTTTTTTATTAAATTAATCACACAATTACTCCATGCCTTGGGCCAATAGTGATATCATATCCACTTATCTTCATTGCCCTCACCATCGCTCACAACCAATTGCCAACAATCCACATTACCATTGAGTTCCTCACACAGCCAATTGCCACAAACCATTGCCCTTGTGCCAACTCTATATTCTTCACTAGTGATTGCACTATATGTCACCATTTCTTTGCCTGTCCATGCCAATTGCTACCCACCAAGGCTCTGCCCTTCAATCTCCAATCTCTTGTTGGAGTGACTATTCTACTAGATATTACTAGTCATAAATTTGCACTTTGATTTGTGCTATCCCTACATTGCCTACAGCATGCACTAACTTGTGCACCTGCAAAATCATTAAGTGCCCTTGATCATCATTGAGTGCCTATTGGATAACCTCCCCCCAATTGCTATTCAAGATGCCTGCCAGACTACTTGCGCTTGGTCATCGCATGTTGGTCACGATACCTATTCTCTGAGACCAATTTCCCCTAATACACCATTTGACACACAAAGCTATAGCACGTGGATCCATAGTTGCTAATTGCTTGCCTACGAACAGCCTGCTACACAAACATGGCAGCATGTTACCTTCACACCAATCAAACTTTTCTTTTGGCACCACATCATTGAAAGTTTGTCATCTCTCTCTTGATAGTCAATACTTATCCTTGTTTGCATTATTATGTGTACTCTACAACTGTCAAGACCTCTGCACATAGAGTTGGATCTCCCCCTTGATCAAGAGTATCAATCACCTCTAGCATTATGACCTTGCTAATTTTGCATATGTTGAGATGCATTTTGTTTAGTCTCTCAACCATGGAAGGAACCCCTACCATGATTTCCATGGTCTCTTTGATTAGAGTAGAAAAGTGCATCTTTGTCTTTTGAGCTATTTGAGCTAGTAGTAGCAAAACCTAGTTTTACTTCCTCATGAATAAGAAATGGGACTAGTTCATTGAAGTCTAGAATTTTAGATCTCACTAAAATGGATGTGTCAAATGACTTGTATTCATGTCCAAGACCATTCAAGGTCATTGCAACCTAAAATTAAAAACATTAAAGTATATAATACAATTGTTATTTCTAAAAAAGTCTTTGTTTCTGTGATTGTCCCATCTAAGCATAAATTCATAAAAAATTAGGGATTTTCATAAAATCTCACAATTTAACATCAACCCACATTGGAAATTTTAGGGCTTTCATCAAATTTACAAATTTCAACACCAAATTGAAAAATTGGACACACTACCATCATGAAATTAGGGGCTTTTCCCCAAATTGGTCAAATATTTCCCAAATGTCATAAAATGTTTGTGGCTTTTCAAGAATTCGACATTCTTCATGGTTATTGAGGTCCAATTCATCAAGGAATGTGATATCTTGTATCTTTCAAGTAAAATTTTCACAAAAATATCAAATTTCCATCAATTTTGTGAGAAATTTTGGGCCTTTTTATAATTTGAGGTCAATTATACCCCAAATTCTTTCACAAATTTGGGGTTTTTTTTGAAATTCATCAAACTTAATCAAAATTGAGGCCCAATTCAACTTAAGGCATGGGATTTGACATCAATTGGGCAATAAATTTATCCAATTTCTCTTCAATTTTTATGTAACTTTTGGGGCTTTTGCCCAAGTTTCCTTCTACAACATACGAACTACCCCTCCTAACATTGTCTTTGCACTTCTTCATCATTAGGCTACCAAAATTTGGGCTATTTGCTTCAAATCATCTTCTTTGCCTACCTTTCATTAAAGACGTCCTTTTCGAGACTATTCATGCCTATTTAGATCAAGATTGTAGAAAAGTTTTATTATTTTGATACATTATTGGGTGAAAATGATCAAGATTGTAGAAAAAATTTATTGTTTTGATGCATTATTGGGTGAAATGTCATTATACATGCTACGTTGTTAGCATTATTGGAGTACTTTGAGCCATGAATCTCTAATTTTAAAATATTGTCAATTACCATCTTGAGCGGGTAATATTTTATTTTTGAAAATAACTATTTTTGTATATTTTTCTCTCTCCTCAATAGGAAAACAACAATAAAAATTTATTATTCTTCATATTATTCGACTTCATTGAGGTGAGCAACATCTATTCTATTAGCAGCTTGTTATTATTCCAGCATCTATTTTCTCTCTTCGCTTGAAAAATATTATTTTATTACTAATTTCCACTCATGGGCCAACAATAATAATGATTTATTGGGCATACTTAGCACCAATGATAAGCTCATGGCCCAATTACCTAATTGGGCTTACACATGCGACATGTTTTTGTCATTTGCGAAGAATATATGGCATATTGTCAATGTCACCGAGCAAACACTGGCTTCTCCAATGTTGGCACCACCTCCTATCCCTACATCATGAGGTGGCTCTCATGATGTCAAATCATCTACCTCTTCCACGCCTTCTACTCCAGCTAAGATTTGATGGGATGGTCATGACGCCCAAGCACATGCCTTAATTGCTTTATCCGTGAAGAGAGCCAACATTCCACATATTGGATCATGCAAGACATCCAAGGAAGCATGGAATAAGCTTGCATCATTCTATCAAGTGTGCAATGAAGTGCCTATTTCTTACCTATGTAAGCAACTCAAAGATGTTCACATGTAAAAAGGAGGCAATATGGATGTCTATCTCACCAACATCAAAGATCTTATTGAACGTTTATTAAATATTGTTGAAGAAGACCCAAATAATCAACTTGTTTCCATGACTTAATGGTTTATCAAAATCATATCAAGGTTTTGCTACCACTTTGTGGTTGACAATTATGGGCAACCAAGTTACCTATAGTTTTGACCAACTTATGCCTCTTTTATTAGAGGAAGAACAAAGCTATCTCAAGTGCAATGGTACCATGGTGACTAAACAAGACTTTTCTACCCACCATTATGAAAAATGTCAAAATCAAGTAAAGTACAAGAAGTACACAAGTCAAAAACTAGCAAATACCCATGATGGTTATTCATATTCTTCATCAAATAATTCCTCCAAGGCATCTTCCCATGCTGCTCCATTCTCTTTCCATCCCTCCGAAGGTACATGAAACAAACCAAAGAGGTGCAATTATTGTTGAAAGATAGGGCAAGTCATAATTGAATGTCATAAGCGCATGCATAAAAGAAAAGGTCCACCAATCTCATTGTCACCAATAAGACAACCAATCTTGGCAAGCACACTGAATATACTTTCTTCATCAAATATCAATATAATCCTTCTATACATGATGCTTTTTCTCTTATGTTCACTAATGTGGCTTCTACTTGGTATTTTGTTAGTGGTGCTTAGCACATCACTCTTGTCAAGAATTATTATCATCCATTTCTCATTTACCTAAGGGGGGCATAGTTATTTGTGCAAATAATGCCTCTTATGCAATTAAAGGAATTGGTATTGTGCAACTTCATACTTTTTAAGGCACTTTCATGATGTTACAGAATGTCCTCTATGCGCCAGTCATTCAGAAGAACATTCTTTCCATCTCATCCATTGCTACTTTGGGCTTTCATATCCTCTTCAATGGCCCTTGATGTGCATTTTATGATGACTAGGTATCTTCTTCTATTATATTGACCGGCACTCTGATATACATCAAGACTTTATTGTATTGATACTTTTGATCAATAGCATACTAAAATTTCTCTTGATCATACTCCTTCTGTAAGTGATATTTCTATGACACATATCTCGTTAGTGTCACATATTTTAGATTTTCTAATTTTTATTCCATATATTGATGATTTGCTTATTATTGGGATCAATGTTGTCCAAATTGCAGCATTACACCATTATTTCCACCAGCAACCACTTACTATCATTTATGTTAGTGTTCTTTACCCAACTATGGATTTTCAATTTGTCACTATTGAGAGAGGCATATTTTCATCACCAAAAAAGTACTCAATTGCCCAATTAAGCATCATAATCGACAACCAATACTACATACATAAATTTTTCTAAGATTTTGTCATTTTCTTAAATTAGTGTGCTAATTTTATGGAGGGGGTTTGTAGGCCATCTCATGGGCTATGTAGTGATATGCCCTTTGATCCATGATTCGAGCTCCTGGGCATTTAAATGATCATTAAATGCACTTGTTGCCCCTAGTTTCTTGAGCTCTAAGTGATACTAGTTTCCTGGGGACTAAGTGACACTGGGATTAGGGTTTATTCTAGGGTTTCCTATGATGATTAAGCCGTTAGGTTTCATTTTGTATTATAAAAGGACACTTTCTGCCTCATTAGCATATAAGTGTGGCATTATTTAGTGTGACCACCTTGAGCGTTGTACTCTCTTTCACTATATCGATTAATTCTTTCATTATCATTCATTTCTATTAAATTAATTGTGCAATTGCTCCATGCTAGGTCCAATAGCTCATGTCCTACAACTATCAACCATTGCTTCTTGGTGGTTCTCTTGCTTGATGCCTAGCATCTAGAGGTTCTTTCCAACTTCTTTGACTCTATCTTGAGCTCCATTCGCAAGTCTTTGGATTAGCCATTGCTCTATAGTTTAGGACGAGTCTACTGTTCATTGTTTAGATAGCAAGCATTTGCTTGGTTTATGCTTTATTGATAATTATGGGGCAAGTCTGCAATGCTCAGATGATCTATTGATGTTCGACAAAGGATGTTGAACTGATTAGAGCTTGCTTACTCAATTCTTGAAGGTTTCTTTGTTGTTGTATCCTATGGGTAGCAAGTATTCACTGTTAAGGCTTATGTGTTGAATACCTACACATGCTTTCAAGATGCTACATTGATGTATTGATATTTGGCATTGGTTATTATACTGAGACATGCTTATGTTGAGCTCTAGGCTTTGGTTTTGAGCTTTAGTGGTTGCATATTCACAGTGGGTGGCTACTTGCATTAAAGTCTTATTGGTTTTACAAGCTTGAAGGCTTATTGTGGGTACATGCTCCCTAATGTATTGCTTTATGTCTTTGGGCACCTAGATGCTATGAGGCATATGTACTGAGCTTTAGTTTGCTCTTGGACATTTTGGTTTGCTTCTATGGGAGTGCTTTGATCTTTTCTTTATAGACCTTGGACTCTTGAGTTAATGTGAGACTATTACTTCCTTATGTATGTATATATGCTTAGTTGGTTAGGATCTACATTGTTCATGCAAATCCTGATGATTGTGGACTGATTTAGCTTTGTTTCGTACACCTGGTACTTCCTCCCATTATATAGGTTTTTCATTATTTGGTACATTGGTGGTTCATGCTCTATTTTTTTGCACTACTAGTCACATTGTATATCCTAATTACTATCTAGATATTACTACCAATGGGAGCTTTGTCTTTTGCTAGTTTACCTATAGTTGTATATTCATCTATTGCAGTAGTGTGACCAGCCATACTAAAATTTCAATTTTGAGTAATTCTTTGAGAGCAGACACTTGTTACATGCACTCTACAACTTCTATTTTGTAGACATGTATATCTTGCATTATACCCCACCTCTTGCTATTTTATTGTTATTTTAATAGCCCATGTACTCTTTCTTTGTAGTTATTATGGCATCTACTACTAGGGATAGTGCCATCTTTAACATAGACAAAGTGGATGTCACCAACATCAATTATTGGAATACTCATATTTGGCAAGTATTGATGCAAAAGAAGTAAATTTGACCATTGAAAAGTAAAGGCATAAAGCCCAAGGAGTTTGATATAGAAGCATCGTCTCATTTGGATAAGCTAGGTAAGTCCACCATTATCTTGTTGGTGTCCAAGTAAGTTTATTTCAATGCTATCGATACAAAAAGTTGTGTGAATGATTTATGATAAAATATATGTGATCTTTATGACAAGAAAATTCTTGCATCCTAGTTGTATTGGTTAAAGAAGCTTGTGGACCTTCACATGCAGAGGAGGGCATTATTATGTCCACTCATTGAACGAGTTCCATTCCATTATCAATTTATTTTTCAAAGCATTAAGTTTGATGATAATATAAAGTCTCTATTCTTGCTCATTGCACTATCTAAGTCTTGGGATACATTCCACACCACTACAAGTACCAATCTTCTTGAAGGTGGGATTAAATGCTCCAATGTAGAGGGAGCTTTGCATGTAGGAAAAGTGAATAGGAAGAACATTGATATAGAGTGAATAGGAAGTGAAGACGGGTTTCAATACTATGATATAGAGGGAGCTTGCTTTATAGAAGAAGTGAATGGGAAGAACATTGATTTTGAATGCACTTATAATGCACCTGCAATTAGAGATAGGCATGATGGGAAAGGAATAATAGCCATGGTAGAGACTCCTAGCCTAGTAGGGAAAAGTCTAAGTCTCATAGGCAATCACCCAATGTCCCATGGTCCTAAGTCCTCTCTTAGTTGTCATTACTGCAAGTAGTAAGATCTAATAAATCCATAGTCTCATAAGATGCAAAATGATAAGATGTGAAAAATGCAAAGTATAGGAAAATGTCAAGTTTTTTTATGATTGTAGCATTGTTAAGTCCACTATTAAGATATACGGGATAAATGGCTTGGAGTACAACTCAAATGATTACAAACTTACTACCTATTTACTTGATGCTATTTAGTTACTTGATATTCACTTTTCTTACTCTCATTGTTGGCTTATTGATGCAAGGGCTTCCTTCCATGTTACCCTACATCATCATTAGTTTTATACCTACCATACTATTATAAGTTCAGTCAGACCAAGTGATGATCTTGTATACGACATTGCTGACATAGGTGATGTGAGACTGTAGTTTGATACTTGTACTTCGTGTCCCAACTTTGAATTAAAACCTTCTCTTAGCTGGCACATTAGATGATGATAGGTATTATGTATCTTTTGGTGATTTTGCATGGAAGATTACACGTGCGAACCTCATTTTTGCTAGAGATGCCAAGGTTGACAATCCAAATCCCTTGCTTGTATCTAGATTTGTTAATCATGTTTTGATTGTGATCAATATTCCACATGTATCTCTTTGGTATTGCTGTCTTGGGCATATGTCTCTTAAAGGAATGAAAGTCCTTACTCCTTTTTCAGTACTTACCATCTCTTGACTAGTCATGTTTTGATTCATGTGATCATTTTTTATATGTCAAGTAGATTTGTAACTCACATAAAAAGTTAGGTTCTACACATGTGGATGAGTCATTGACTCTTTTGCAATTAAATGTTTATGATCTCATGTGCTATCAATCATTAGGCAGTGCAAAGTATTTTGTTACATTCATTGATGACTATTCACATAAGGTCTACGCCTACTACCCTATTAAGAAGAAATCAGAGATGTTACTCATTTTTTAGTGTGTTCTTGCTATGGTTTAGAACCAATTTGGGCATTGGTGGTGGCTGAAATACCTATGATCTGATAAGAGGGGTGAATATGTCTCTAAGGTATTTTAGTATTTTTGTGATCAGAGGGGTATTAAGTGTCAGTTGACTACCATGTTCACCCTACCCTAGAATGGTGTTGCAGAGACATGAACATGACTATTCAAGAAAGAGATGCTTAGTCAGATAGACTTACCATAATACTTCTGGACTGAGGCAGTTACTACTACAACTCATATGATTAATAGATCCTCATGTCTTGCTCTTGGTGGTAGAGTTGTAGAGGTATGGTCTAGTAAACCTCCCTCTCATATATACACTTATGAGTTTTTCGATGTGAGGCTTTTTGCAATATTCCCAAAGATAAAAAAAATAAGTTGGATCCAAAATTTTTCAAATGCATCTTTCTTGGATATGGTGATGTAGGTGAGATGGGCTATCATCTTTGGGATTTGTAAACTTAGAAGGCTATCTCGTAGCCATGGTGTTGCGTTCTATAAGGAAAATATGCATATGAGGCCAAAGCAAGTAGTTGAGGTACGCATGGTAATCTTTCATAAGGAGCCTCATGTTACAATATAGCCAGTCTCCATAAGACAACCTATTGCATGCTAATGATATACTAGTAGTCCAAGATCTGCCCGTTATATAGGAGCATGATGCTAGATAAAGAGGACAGGCAGTACAACCCCATAGCCAACTTCAAGATGCTCTACTAGAGTTTCACATCCTCCTGATTGTCTTGAGCCCTCTATGCATTATGTAGTGGTGATATATTTTGGTGAAACCTTTACTTATAAGGAGACTATGCATAGAGGTAATGTTCACTCTTGGGAGATGGCCATGCAGTTTGAGTTTGACTCACTCTAGAAAAATTATACATGGGATTTGGTTTCCTTGCTAGATGTAAACATGCATTGCCCTATAAGTGGGTATACAAGTTAAAGAGCACCTTGGTCACCCTAAGCCAGCATGCAAGGCATGTTTGGTTGCTCAGGGATTTAAATAAGAAAATGGAGTTGACTTTAGAGATATTCACCCCTATGGTTAAGATGATAATTATTTACTTAATATTACCTTTCGTTATGTAGATAGATCTAGACTTATCCCTAGATGGATGTTAAGATGAATTCCTTACATGTAGACTTGCATGAGGACATCTATATACAATAGCCTAAGGGATTTGAGGAAAGGGACATGGAACACCTAGTATACAAGTTGAAGAAAAGTCTCTATGGACATAAGCATGCACCTAGGGAATGGTATCATAAGTTTGATACCTTTATGCATTCACATGAACACTATATTAGGGAATTTTAAAATTCTCATATAGTTTGGAAATTTCCAATATAATTAATATTTGGCCACATGATCAAATCTTGTCCCCTTACTTGAAAGTGGAGTCTATCATAATTGCTATATAGGTTATCTTTCTAAGTCCCACTTTGAAGCATGGGTCAAGATTTAGCCACATGGCCAAATTTTTACCCCTCATTTGAAAATGGGACTTCGGAGATTCTCAAATTCTCTAATATGGTGTTCATGGCTATTACCGTAGTGATATAGATCCGCGTCTTTATAGAAGAAGGCCCATAATAGTAGCCTTATCATTTTGGTACTATATGTTGATGATATTTGATTGTTATGAGTGCTCATGATGAGCTAGATGCTTTAAATGCTCATGTCAAGAAGAGGTTTAAGATGAAGGACATGCAGTATACCTCTCATATGCTTGATATGCATACTATGCACAATCGCTCCTCAAAGGGACTCCTCTACTTGACACAAGTGTGCATTCATAAAGTCCTTGAGTGATTCCATATGCAAGGTGGTAAGCCTATTGGCCAAGGTGGCCAAAATCCTATATGCATTCCCAACAGGTAGCTTGATATATGCTATGATAGCTACTAGACCTAACATAGCATTTGTATTAAGAGTTGTAGCTTGTTGAAGGGACTATGAGATATCTTGAGAGTACTGCAAATATATACATTCAACGTACTAGAGTTGTGGACTACATAGACTCTGATTATACAAGGCATGCAAATAGTAGAAAGTCCACCTTTTCTTGAGATGTTGTTTCTTCGATATCAGGGTGTAGAAATGCATGGCCTTTTGGTATGATTATGACTTCTACATTGCATTCAAACTCTATGAGTACCATCTAATTAACATTTAATTTGATATTTCATGTGAAGTCCAAGCATTTTGAGGTCTACTATCACTTTATCAAAGAGGTGATTGAGGACAAGTAGATAGAGCTTGCCATAATCTCATTGACAAGAATCCTACAGATTTGCTCACTAAAAGTCTCCTAGTGGAATACTATGCCTTCCTTAGGAAGCTAATGGGTATAAGATGAGATGAGATATATTCCTCACCATGTTGTACTTCTATGTATACATTGTCCTTTGCCTCTTGTACTTACTATATCCACACCTATACACTACAAGTGGTGGTCGCCTATTACTGTCATTTTATTCTTTATTCTTTCTATGACAATAGAATAAGGGAAGGCAAGTCACACATTGTAACTGTTGGAGTTTTCACACATTGTCATGCACTCTCTTGCTTGAATCTCTATAGCTCTTATTTCTCTTTTACTTTTTCTCATGCTTCTACTCATGCTCCACACTTCATCTTCTATCATATAAGGAGAGCCACATAGGATCAACCACTATATAGTGGAGATGAGATATATGAGAGATCGGAGTTGATGGAGAGACCCCTAGTACTAATGATCTCACAGATGATCTAGAGTAAGCCCTTTGTACCACATGATATCATCAAAGAGCAGAGATGGGTGGATCACCCATAGTGGCAAAGGCCCTTTTCCAAGCCATGAATTTCTTACATAAGCTCAAGAGCTTGTCAAGATAGAGATACCCCTGACTTGTACTAAAGTCACCTATACAACTAACATTACAAAGGGCTATTGAGTGCCAGTATACATAGATAGAGGCACAGTTTAAAACAACATGGATTACACATGGATCACCTTCCACCCCTATATATACTTGGATTGCCCTCAATTGTAGCTCAGTTGAGAGGAGCTGAACTGTATCATCAAGTTGGACATTATTCAGCTACACACAGCTAGGACGTGGGTGACACCTACTGAGAATATGGAGACAATGATGTTTTTTGTCAAAAACATCTTTCGGATATATCTCTTGGTGGCTTTGTTACCTATCCAAGATACAAAGGATACTACTTTGTTCTCAAGGAACACTACCTCCCGGCTTCAACCTCTCTATGTTGGATATCTTGGGATGAGAGTATCCCTAGAGTAGTTCCACATTATATTTGGGTTTGACATTATTTAGTAGTCATCAACTATGTGTTATTTATTCTCCATTTAGTTAGTCATAGCATTAGATAACAACTATTTTTGGGACTTTGAAAATTTCCCTAGACTTTCAAATGTAACATTTTGGTCTCATAGGCCGATTTAGATATTAATATCACACACACACACACACACACACACACACTCTCTCTCTCTCTCTCTCTCTCTCTCTCTCTCTCTCTCTCTCTCTCTCTCTCTCTCTCTCTCTCTCTGTGCATGCTGCACCTATCGATCAACTCGTTCGTATAGTTCTGCTAGAGTATCTAGTCATAATTAAGTTTCCATTTATTGCCCTCATCAAAGGTCATCTTCAAAGTCGTTTAGTACCTACTTTTTCTCTGTCTTCATAAGCCTCACTCTTTTTTATTTCTTTCTTTTCCATTCACATATTCACCCTTTTATAAAAATCCATGCTTGTGCAAAGGAGCTAACTAGTTTTTTAATCTTTCTCATCACGTCTCCCTATGGTACAAGGGCAGCTCCTAGGATTGATAGTTAGGCCTGAGTTCTTCCCTAAGAGCAAGATGAACCCAAAGGCTTTCTCAATGATATTGGCATCAAGCGTCAACAAGTTTGTAACTTGGAAGCTGTAAATATAATTTTGAAAGACTGACTTAGCAAAGTGTTTATACAGTTAGTAGAACTAGAGGGAAACTTGGCAACAAAAGTGGCTACAACCATTAAAAAGATTGAACATGAAATCAAAGAAATTTGAGGCCTACTAGGGCTACACTAAGCAAATCTAGAAGCATGTGCATGAGAGAGTGCACCTTCAATCAAGCACACACATTTTATGCTATATGTTTTATACATTTATAGGATTAAAGCTTTGTCCTATGTCCTGTTATCTTCTTGTGGTTATATACATGTATATTTTTAGTGAGTTGTGGTGGTGTGGAGGCATATTATAGTGAAATGGGTTAGATGTATATATATTGTGTTCCTCCTATATATACGTGCAAATTTTTATGCTTATGTATGAGTATATTTGTGTGCTAGATTTCATAAGGATGTATGTTGACATAGTTTTTTTTATAATGCATAGAGAATATCAATATTATGAATAAAAGGTATTTACATAGCCTACTAAGAGGCTTCTTCAAGACATAATTGTCTTAGGCCTTTGCTTGCTAAGGCATTACAAAAAACCTTAAAAGTTCTATCAGCTAGTTTACACCCCTTAAGGGCTACCAGGATTTCACTTTTGACCATGGGCCATCGATCCTTTGGGACCAAGGGAACTTTAACCCTACAAAAAGCCTGTCATTTCTTAGCCTCCAGATCTCCTGCATTGAAACCGCTCTAATCACATTCCACAGCTTCAGAGATTGTTCATCCATCTTGCCTTGCTCACTAAAAAGTACCAATTTACTGTCAATGCTATCAAAGAAGCTAGCGCTTCGCACCCATGACTGGTGTTGCTTCTAGAATCCCTGGACTTCTCTATAGTCCTAGAACAGATGTCTTGTAGACTCCTTCTCTATCTTGCAGAATATACACCATGGGGGAACTGGCGTCAACTTACTTAATCTTTCCCTAAGGCAATTTGTTCATGACAACACGCCATAGCATAAAATTAAGTTTCCTTGAGGGGGCAACCCTCCAAACCTTGCAGCACCTCCTTACCCAGGTTCTATTTCTTGACCTTGGATGCCATCTACGCCAGTAGTTTGTAGCCCGAAGTATGTGAGACAGATCTTTCCTTGAATAATCCTTTAACATCCTACATTTCTAGAGTGGTTTCCCTACTGGGCTGGTCATCAACCTGGTCAAGTTCGGCTGAGGATAAATATCAGTATGGGCCCCCCTCTTTGATCGACATGAAAGGGGGGGGGGCCCTGTTGATCAGCGCCCGCTCAGGAAAGATGAAAAACAGTTTTCATCTTTCCTCGGTGCCCCCACGGCCCCACCCCTTGCATTTCCAGCACCAGAATGTCAGTAGTTAATACAACGCCTTTTTCCTCCTTCAGACCAGCTCAATCCATATCCTTCATTCTTGCTGGCTCCGCATCTCACCAGTGCGCCTGTTGGCTCAACCCATGAACTTGCTATTAAAGAGGACACTCTTAGCCCTTGTGAATGTTATTTTTAAAGAGCTCATGCTTGGCCCTAGGGCTATGTACCACATATTGTGAAGGAGTCATAAGCTTGGCCTTGTGGGTGTAGCATAACTATACTGTTATGTAGACTAGTCAATCCTAAAAATAAATCGACCTCAAATGATTTGTCTTTTCTTCCTAGGGCAAAGACATTTTCAACTATATTATGTCACATAGGTGAATAGATGACATTTTTAAAATAGTTAGTGTGATCTATAACTGCATAGGGGATGCCTTTATATGGATTTTCATATGGAGAGATTGGTTAAATTCTAAGAAACAAAAGCATATTCATAAATGCCCTTCACTAAAACGAATCTTTTTTTCACATTAGGAGTTCTATGAGTTACCTAAATTATGTACATCATGGAATTGTTAATATGGGATTTAAACACACTTAATATAGAAAGTTACTAAGTATATCTACATGGAAAATTTCAATTGGTTAATGAAGTATACATGATAAAATTTGTAGAGTTGAAAAACAAAACTTCCCAAGATTGAGTTATGGAAATGTTTATGGCCACTTGCACATGCAACCATGTTCTTATGTGGCAACATTTTGTCATCCCTCTTCGTGTTTACACCATTGATGGTAGGTAAATAATATGTTCACCTTATTGTCTACACTACCTTAACCATGGATGGCAGTTCAATTTTGATCTTGCTTGCCAAGATGTTAATCATATTGTCTTCATTGTCACAAATGTTTCTCATTCTCCCTTTTTCTCCATGGAAGGTTGCCTCTTTAGGTTTCATTTGATTGAATGCTACTCCATGTTGATTGATGTTTGATATTCCACAAAAAATAGATAATTTTTTGTGTATACTTGAAGATTTTAATTCATTTATGATGTCATTCTGCTACAATATATATTATACTTGTTTATTCTACAAGTTAGTCATCACATAACTTGTCAATGACTTTGGGGAAATTTAGCTCAAATATGTGTTCTTTACACAATATACAAGGAGAAGGAAAATAGACACAAATGTACCTCATGCTATCATGGCTCATAAGGCCTACTAAAACTACAATAGTAGTAGTAGAAAGTTGGACATACATTGTCCATAAAAAGTTTCATGGAGTGAGCTTTCTAGGTACAGAAAGCAGGACATACATTGCCCAATGTTCGGAAGGATGTTGTAGCTGCTAGTTTGGATTGGAATGTGTAGTTGGGGAGAGGACACTTAACTAGTCGAAAAATGATTGGATGCATTAGCATTAAGGTAAGAAATAATCTACTTGTGGTGTGGGTACCCACTTCAAGATAAGTAGGACTTTTCTATCCTAGGATGTGGATGCAAAATGGAGGTTGCTCTGCAAAATGTAGTGTGGATGCAAATAACTCTACAAAATGGAGGCTTGGGGCACCAAACTATGGGCAAGATGCTTTTGCTGTGTTGATTGCATATTTTGAAATACCCTTAATTAGCTATGGGCAACATTGCTCTTCTATCTATATCATAAAGGAACCTAGTTTGACTCTGGAACATGGAAAGTAGAGATCTAGGTATAGAAGGAGAGATAAGGTGCAAACTTGGCAGAAGAAGAGGTATATCCCTACTCTAGAACCACAATGCTATGTGGAAAGTAGAGATCAACTGGCATAATGTGGAAAGTTTTTTGAATAAATGGAAATTGCGTTAGCAACTATTTTATGGCATTATGCCTGTCAATGATTATCCTTTTGATGAGGCATGATGTCCATTTGGAATTGGTATGTTTGAGAGAAAAAAACATACAAGTTATTCTTTAAGAACTTATTCAATAAATTCACGTTTGATGTGGATGTAGAATGTTATTTGAAAGTCATCTTAGTCTATACTCTAACTATAAAGAAAGCTATGTAGGATGTAAAAAGTGGTGAAAAACAATTATCATGCAATCGCAATGTTATCTCCCACTCTTTTTGAACAAACCTTCTCTCAATTAATTATGAGCAACAATCAAGCATCTAAGTGTGTGAAATAGTAAAGCGTTAATAATCTTCTTGCCATTATGGAAAATGGTGTCACATCTTTTGGTTGTGGTTGTTGTGGTTTTATAGAGATTTATCTCTCAATGAATAGCTTGGCTAGTTGGATAGAATTATTGAATCCATCATTGATCCTTTGCAAGGGAGTTGAGGGACATGATCTTGTCCTTGCAAGCTAGAATTTATGTGGGCATATATCAGTCAACGCAACAAATACCCTTTCTAAAAACAAGGAGTTGAAAATGCATTGCCAAGAAGACAGTTTGCAATACTATATCAAATCCTCCATCTCACAGGTAGCCCATCTAAGTACTAAGTCAAAAGTGGCCTTTCTAAGTATTTCATGTAAGTTACTTTTACAATGAAAACACTATTGAAAAGAAGAATGCACCATCAATCATAAAATGTTGTATCATTTCCAAGAAGATAGTTTGCAGTGTTGTTTCAAACCCTCCATCTCACAACTATTGTTCCACGCACTTCATATAATTTGCTATCACAATGAAAAAAAATAGAGAACAATAATCCAAAATCAATCACAAAACAGGTAGTGTTACTGAGGCTCTTTTCAATTTGTATTAGGCACAACATTTTCCTAAGAAGTTGCGTCTGAATCAAGGCGTGCTTGCATAGATACCCTCTTATGCTTTGGAGGAATTGGAAATGGTGTGACATCTTTGGGTTGTGGTTGTCATGGTCTTTTGGAGAGCTGTCTCTCAATGAATGGCTTGGCACATTGGATAGAATTACTAAATCCATCATTGATCCTTTGCAAGGGAGCTAAGGGATAGGGTCTTTGTCCTTGCAAGCTAGACTTGTTTTGTTTCAAGGAGGCAAGCAAATGACTACTCAAGCACTCAAGATGCATTGCTAATTCAGGATCTTTCTCTATCATAAAGAGAACATCTTTAGTATATGTTTTGATACTTCAAATATAATAAATCAAGGTGTATTCTATTGTAACTATATTTTATCTGCTAAAGCCATTGCTTCGTAAAAATTTTCTTTGGCACCTTGCAATGCTTGGCCTGCAAATTGAGATAGATATCATATACATATATATCTAGAAAATAGCAGATACCATATATACTAAAGGTTTGATTGACTTACCATGATCTTGTATGTCACTATAAGTGTCGTCTAGCATGTCAAGATTGTGGGAGAGAAGGAAGGAGTCTCGCTTGAAGCTTTCTTGCTTGCACAATGGGGGAAGACACACAAGGGTGGAGGCTGAAAACAGTTTTCCTCTTCTTAGTTGTGTAAGCCAAAAGAACTCAAGTACAAAGAAATAGAAGAACCCTATATATGGGTCTCAAACCAAACTCAACTAACTAAGGTGGCATACTAACTGAGCCACGAACTAGAGTAGATAAGGATAGCTATCATGTAGCTATTATTCATGGGCGGTGTACCAACCGCGTCTGCAACTGACAAGTCGGTGACATAAATATACAACGGTCACCCTGGCGTATCACGAGTGGAGCTCGATATCTCAACACTCCCCCTCGAGCTCAATCCCAATTCCTGCACACCAAGCAGGTCTCTGAACTTGCGCAGCTTCTCTGCGCCCAATGCCTTCGTGAATATGTCAGCTACCTGATCCTCTGTGCTGACATAAACTAGATCAATAAGACCTAGTAAAACCCTCTCTCGCACATAGTGATAATGCACCTCAATGTGCTTTGTTCTAGCATGATAGACTGGGTTATTTGCCAAGTGTATACTACTCATGTTGTCACAATAAATGACAACTGGCCCATCTGTAGACTGATGCATATCATAAAGTAGCTTATGCAACCAAGCTACCTCACATGCAGCCATTGCTGCACCCCTGTACTCAGCCTCTGTGCTCGACAAGGCAACTGTAGGCTGTTTCTTGCTGCTCCAAGTGACTGCAGCACTCCCAAAAGAGAATACATATCCACTGGTAGATCGTCTATCAGAAATACTACCAGCCCAATCAGCATCAGTGTATCCATGCAACTGTATCTGAACCCCAGTCTCATAAAATAGTCCATACTGCAATGTGGACTTCACATACCTAAGTATGCGTCTAGCCGCATCCAAATGTGGTTTCCTTGGAGCCTGCATAAACTGACTTACCAATCCAACAGCATAGCTCAAATCTGGCCTGGTAATAGTCATATAAATCAAACTTCCTACTATGCGTCTGTACATAGTAGGGTCTTCTAGAAGCTCACCTGCATCTGTGCTCAGCTTCACATTTTGCTCCAAAGGAACTGAAATAGGCTTACAGCCTGTCATCCCATATTTGGACAGCATGTCCAATCCATACTGCCTCTGCAAGAGCTGTATCCCACTTGGTGATCTAATCACCTCAATGCCCAAGAAATAACGCAACTCTCCCAAATCCTTCATCTCAAACTTCTGCTTCAATAGCATTTTCACATGAAGGATATCTTCATCACTGTCACCTGTCATAATCAAATCATCAACATAAATGACAAGCAGCATAATACCTTTCTCTGTTTTTCTCACATAAAGTGAGAAATCTGCCTTGGAAATGTGAAAGCCAATAGTGACAAGATACTGTCCTATCTTGTCAGACCATGCTCTAGGTGCTTGCTTCAAGCCATACAAGGCTTTCTTCAACCTGCAAACAAACTCAGGATGAACAGCATGCACATAACCTGGTGGCTGCTCCATATAGACCTCTTCTTGCAAATCACCATGCAAGAAGGCATTCTTTACATCCATCTGATGTAAAGACCATCCCTTTGATGCAGCCATAGCAATGACTGCTCTTACGGTTGCCATCCTTGCAACCGGACTAAATGTTTCTTCATAGTCAATGCCATATGTTTGTGCATACCCCTTGACTACTAATCTTGCCTTGTATCTGTTCACAGAACCATCAGCATTGTGCTTCACCTTATAAACCCACTTACAGCCAATTGCATTCTTACCTTTAGGCAAAGGTACTAACTCCCATGTAGCATTTGCTTCCAAGGCATCCATTTCTTCATCCATGGCTTTCTCCCATTTTTCTTTTCCCATGGCTTGCTCAAAAGATGTGGGTTCTGGTTCCTGTATCACTTTGACCATATATGCATAGTGAATGGCTGTAAATCCATCATATTTCAGCCTATCCACAGGATACCTAGCTCTTGTAGACCTGCGCAAAGTAGGTTCACTCCCAGGTGCTCTCAAAACATCCCTGGTCTTCCTTACTCCAGGTGTAACAATAGAAGGAATACCCAACTCATCATCAATGCTCTGTTCTGAGCCACTGGATTCACCATCCACATAAGAGTGACCTGCATTCACATCAAACATGGGCTGATCAACCTTCTCTTTTCCTTTTCGTGATACCTGCATACCACTATCTGCATTGCTTTGAGAAGATTCTCCTGATCTCAATCTGCCTGTCCATGGCGAAGAATGTGAACCACTGCTAGAGGACGCTCCAGGTCCACTAATATTTTGTGACTGCTGCTGTGAATTCTGTGTAGCATTACCATTTTGTGCATCTTCATCATCAATCACATTTACTGGTTTATACCAGCTACTCATCTCATCAAAAACAACATCTCTGCTCACTGTAAACTTACGAGTAGAAGGGTTATAGCATCTATACCCTTTTTGCTGCAGAGAGTAACCAATAAAGATGCACTTCTCAGCTTTTGGATCCAACTTGGATCTCAGCTCATCTGGCACATGTACATAGGCAATGCAACCAAAAATTTTCAAATGAGAAATATTTGGTTTCCTACCAGTATACCTCTCCTCTGGAGTCATTCCATGTATTGCTGCAGTGGGAGTCCTGTTCATTATGTAGACTGCTGTAGCAACTGCTTCAGCCCAATAAAAATCTGGCAAGTCTTTTTCATTGAGCATAGCACGAGATACCTCTCCAATATGCCTGTTTTTCCTTTCTGCAATTCCATTTTGTTGTGGGGTATAACTGCATGAATATTGCTGCTTTATGCCATGCTCCTGCAAGAACTTTGCAAACTCATTTGAGAGGTACTCTCCCCCTCCATCTGACCTTAGGCATTTTATCTGCAAGCCTGTTTCTTTTTCAACCATAGCTTTAAGAGTTTTGAAATGCCCAAAAACTTCACTTTTCTTTTTCATAAAATACACCCAAACTTTTCTGCTATAGTCATCAATAAAACTGACAAAATAATGACAGCCTCCAAGAGATGCAGCTTTAGTTGTCCACACATCAGAGTGAATTAATTCCAATGGCTTCTCACTCTCTTGAACATGTCTAGGAAATGGTTTCCTTGCCTGTTTTCCAAACTGACAGGCTTCACATACCTTATGCATTTCTGCAACCTTGAATTTGGGCAATCCTGCAACAATATTTTGGGCCTGCATTGATTTAAGTCGCTGTACATTAACATGACCAATGCGTTTATGCCAGATATCAATATCTGCAACTACACCGGTCCCATGTGCAAACATTGCTGCACTCAATTCAGACATGTCTGCATCCAATGTAAACATTCTGCCCTTCTTCTTTCCTTTTGCTATCAAGCGACCTTTATTTTTCATATCCTCAACAAAGCATCCATGAGGATTAAATCTGACCTGCAAGCCCTGTTCAACCATTTGACCAACTGAAACCAGATTCTTGGTGATATTCGGGACATGAAATACATCGGACAGGTATTTCTTTTTCCCATCCTGCATAGACAAGGGAATTTTTCCAATCTGTACAATAGGATGTGCAGTATCATCACCAGTCTCCACAAATCCTGGTTTTTCCATTTTCCTTGCATCCTCCATCCATTCTGCATGACCTGTCATGTGGTTTGATGCACCTGAGTCAACATACCATACATCATTGCTTTCTTCTGCACTTGTCACAGAATTGTTCATGTGCTGCACCATGAACAAATGTTCATTTCTGTCATCACCCTGTCTGTTAGAAGATGCATAATTCCCTTGTTGCAGTTTTCCATTCATGATGTCATTCTGCTTTTTATAGCAGTCTTTAGCCATATGACCCATTTTACCACAATAGTAGCATTCAACATTACTGTTTGCATTTTGGCCTCTTTGCCATCCACCACGACCTCTTTGGCTCCCCCTGCCTCTAGAGTTACCACGTCCTCCTCCATAGGACTGGTTTTCTTGAGTTTGCTGCATATTCTGATTTCTACCACGGCCTCCAAATCGGCCTCCTCTACCTCTGCCTCTACCTCTTCCAGCATTTGAGTAGAAGACAGCTTCTTTTGAAGTTCCTCCTGAAGAAGATGCACCACCATTTCTCTGTTCCTCAGAAATTAGAAGAGCAATCAACTCCTCAAAATCAGGAAATCTTTCACGAACTGAAATGGATGTCCGAAACTGTGCATAATCCTTTCCTAGACCATTCAAGGTCACAGAAACTAAATCATCATCTTCCACTGGTGACCCAATGGAAGCAAGTGCATCTGCAATCTTCTTTACCTTCATGTGGTAGTCGTTGATGCTCATATTTTCTCTTTGCACATTGTGTAACTCTTGCTTGAGCTGCATTTTCCTGGCTTGCGTATTTGTGCTATACATCTTTGACAGAGTATCCCATGCCTCCTTTGGCGTACTTGCATCCTGAATATGCACAATCATGGAGTCTGAAATGCTGATAGACAACCAATACATAACTTTCCTGGCTCTCTCATGCCATGCTTTGAATGCCTGCATTTGCTGTTGATTGGGAACATCAGGAAGAACTGGTTCTTCTTCATTTCCTGCAACAAATTCCCAATATCCTTTTCCCATAAGGAAATTCGTCATTCTAAACTTCCATGCCTGGAAGTTGTTCTTGTCAAGCTTTTCAGTGACAATCTGTGAAAGAGAATCAGATGCCATTACAAAAGACTGCAAAAAATTCTGTCACTGCAAAACCCACAGCTTCACCCTCACAAGGGAGAATCTGCAAATCTGGCGAAAGTGGTATTTGACCACACAGTCACTTCCTAGTGACGATTTTGCATCAACAGGCAACAGGGATGATTCTGTAACTCCCAATGTCTCTGCGCACAAGCATACAATGCAATTTTTACTGTAACTATTCACCGACCTGTAGAACAGTGGCTGCACAGCATAAAACCGAGCCTTTTCCTGAGTGCGTGCAGAAAACTTCCGTCTGCAAAACAGGCCCCGAAATGGCCTCAAATCAAAAAAACAAGGTCGCCAAGGGCTAAAGCCCTATCCCGCAGCATATACTGCCCTCTTGCTTCACCGCGAAGGGCGTCTCAACCTGAGACAATGCACTCCTGCAATTTCCGGCTGTGCTACCTGCAGAGATCTGCTCCCAAAACAGGAAATGAAAGCAACACTGCTCCTCTTACCAGACCACCGCGAGCTTGGCTTGCTTTCTTGAGCTCCTTACCACGAACAAGGCTCTGATACCATGTCAAGATTGTGGGAGAGAAGGAAGGAGTCTCGCTTGAAGCTTTCTTGCTTGCACAATGGGGGAAGACACACAAGGGTGGAGGCTGAAAACAGTTTTCCTCTTCTTAGTTGTGTAAGCCAAAAGAACTCAAGTACAAAGAAATAGAAGAACCCTATATATGGGTCTCAAACCAAACTCAACTAACTAAGGTGGCATACTAACTGAGCCACGAACTAGAGTAGATAAGGATAGCTATCATGTAGCTATTATTCATGGGCGGTGTACCAACCGCGTCTGCAACTGACAAGTCGGTGACATAAATATACAACGGTCACCCTGGCGTATCACGAGTGGAGCTCGATATCTCAACATAGCATATCTGCATCATTCTGTATAGGTGTAAGACTACTCTCAGCAATGTTGGTAGGTTGTTCCATATTCATACTTAGAGAAGATCCTATTTGATAAGAATTGATATTAGCATCGAATAAATGTATTCACAAAAGATGGCTCACAAAAATAAGTCCATGTACCTTCAAAATTCTTGTAATATATATGGTGTCAATATCAAAACTTGACAATATTAAGACCTTCATTTGATGTTTGCATATATTTCATCGCATGGCCCAATCACAGTTGCAACATACCCACTCACAATGTGCATTGTGTATTGTATACTAGAGCTTTGTGTTGCTCATGCTCTTAACCTTTGCAAGACTATGATCATCTCCAATAAATTTGACAAATTGATCTGGAATGCCTCTTACACGCATAAGACATGACAATACAATCTTTTGAACATTGAAGTTTTGTCTAAAGCCTGCCTCTTTCATAGCCTCTAGATACCAATAATATGGATGGCAAAATGTGAGGAGCTTGTGGATTAGCCAATCCGCTCTATGGCCATGAATTGTGCGCCTTCCAATCAAGAATTGAGACTTTAGCAATCCATGGTAAGATTCAATTGATCCATTTGTTGCTTGGTTGGCATGTGGAAGTATTCGCGTGGCTCTAACCCACATTCCTATAATATAAAATAACTTACATGATCAACACTCATGTGAATTCAAGAATAGATGAATTTATAAATTAGAAAGCCTTACCTAGTTTGGGAACCCAATTTTCCTTGAAGTATGTGAGGAAGTTTTTCTCGCTAGCATAAGTTTTAAAGAACTGATCAATAAGAGATGTAGCATCCTCCTTCCTTTTGGCCTCATTACTCAATCCTCTACACTTCATGTTCATAATGTGACCAAGGTCTCAAAACATATTAGCCCGTACTTGATGATCTGGAACTTTCTTTATCAAATTCTTTAACCAACATCTTCTAACATGCCATATACAAAGATATATAGGAGATCCAAAAATAGCCCTACAATTTAACCAATGATTCATTGAGTGAGATTCAATTGTACATTGAAAAGAAGCATTCAAAATATTCCCATGCAATTTTTAGTTAATATAGTGAGAATCATGTATACTGTATGGCATTAATTTCCCCTTGTGCATCGTCTACCATCCACGCACTTGCCTCCCAAGAAGAATTAAAATCCAATATGTGATTTCGAAATGCTTTTAACCAAGTGATCAAGTAGGTAGTGTCCATTGAGGAGGCAATGATCCATGCTATTGGCACCCCATTTCTATGTGCATCAAATACAAGTATAGAATATAGAGAGAACTGCATTCAAACATGCACCAAATCAAACATAAAATAGGAGGGTGAAAACAAAGATGCATTAAAAAAAACACTCTAAAAATATCTTGTATTTGCAAATATACAAGTGAAAAAGATATAAACTTCTTACCTTGTATTTATTGGTACCGAATGTAGCATCCATAGCAAGTATACCATCCTTTCCATACTTGTTAAGCATATGTAGCTGCCACTCTATTTGAATACCCAAGATGAAAGGCTTACCAATAAAAGCATTATACTGCTGGTAGATGAAAGTTCTACAATTGTTCTCTAGCACCCAATTATGCACACTGCATGTATCATCCTTATTGGACTTGAAGGTAAGGATTGATTCCATCTTTGATGCTATATTCAAAATATCCGCATTGTCATAGATGCATTCCTTCCTAGCTTTATATTCAAGTCTTGCATTGCATGTCTCTCCACCAATGCAATATGTTGTTGGAATACTTGTAGTGGGGTAAACCCACTATGAAGCAAGTTTTTGACCCATGTTCTTTTCTCTTTAGATAACTAAGGTGCAACAAGCAACCTTGAATCAGACAAACCTTCACAATGTATCCCATGACAAATATGGCCTTCCCAATCCACATGATTATGCTCCACATAATTTATTCAAGCTATATTTGGCCATAAATAGAGTCTATACACATAGAAATGACATCTACAACCCAATAAATGTTTGCCACCTTTAGCATTTGGTCACTTTTTATGAGCAGTCACTTGTGGTTTACTACGCAAGTCTTTTGGTCCAAAAGCACACCAAAAACTAGGCATATGAAGCAAATGATATCTTTGAGAATCAGTTTGTACATATGAATAATCAAGCCTCTAGAAGTCAACAAGAACATGACATTTGTATACATACCATATTTGCTCTATCCATGAGAATTCAACAGGTTGTGCTAAGGTTTCTTGTTCCCTCCTCCGAGACATTTGTATCTTGAAGTTTGTGGGTGTGCCTTCTGAACTACTCTCCCCAGAAATGAAATCGCTCACCCGATCCCAGTAAATGTGTGCATATGCTTGAGCATGGTATTGTCTCGTTGGATCTAATTTGATCATCCATGTTAGAGCCGATGCATTAAAAGGCCCCGAAGTTGGATAGTGTATTTTAAAAGGTACATCCATATTTAGAGGTACTCTGAGAGCTCAACTGAAATGGAAGGCAAATGTATTGCAAAACACATTAGAGTCAATATCACTCCTTTTTAAAAAAATTTGCACATAAATTATAAATTCATTTTCAATAATTGACCATTCTGAATAACAATTTGGATTGAAAGACCTCTTTGTAAAACAACAATCAAACAAGAAGCCAGCTTGCAACTTCCTAAATAGTTTCTGAGAGCGTAAGCATCTGGAGGAGATGTTGCCAAAGAAGCTCTCCAATGTGCTTCCGGGTGGGAGTTGTATTGTGACCACTTTTCGCTCTCAGAATGTGGTGAGATAGTTGGAGCAGACGTGCGGGGCCACTTGCATTAGGAGTTGGAGTTGCTGAGGGAGGAGGATGTGGTGAAGCTATTTTTGAAGACTGTGCTTTTCTAGAGAGCATGCCTCTAAAAAAATCGTAATTTAGTCTATACTACCAGTGGAGCTCCGAGGGCGTGGATGTGTATACATTCCGCATAAGGCATTACATCACCTACGCCTGTCCTGGTTTCGAGTCGAAGGTTGTCTCTAAAGCGCAAAGCACACGATGGCAACGGTTGCCATCATTGTGCCACCAATAGACAATGCCCTTGGGCAACACAATCACATCGTCCCTGGTGGTGTGACACACTAGCATGTGGGGGTGGTACTTAGGATGGACGGGGAGGACAGCACCAAACCATCCTTTGCCTGCAACAAACACCGATCGATGAACATGTGATCATCATGGGAGGACGTCGATAGCAAGCAAACAAATGAAGTGAATGTGAACTCAATGAGGCAAGGCGAAGGTATGGTAGGGATCAAACCGCTGCAGTCACTAGTGAGATGTAGAGCCAGCAAGAACGAAGGACATGGGTTGAGTGGCGTTGTATCGGAAGAATAAGGGGATGCTGAGTACGAGGGAGAAGCAGAGGGCCCTGCGGGTATTAACTGCTGACATGTATGCATTGGAAATGCGAGGGATGGGGCTGTGGGGGCACAGAGGAAATATGAAAATGGTTTTTCATCTTTCCTGAGCGGGCGCTGATCAGTAGCCCTCCCCCCCCCCCCCGCCCTTCCACGTCGATCAAAGAGGGGGGCCTATACTAATATTTATCCTCAGCCTGATACATTATGAGGCGACCTTCCGGTTGCGTTCGCAGCTTTTCAATTAATTGATTACATTGTTTTAATTGAATAGTTAGTTTTAAATTAGATGCGTTGGTTTTATTTCAACAGCCCCCCATAAATCAACTTCTTAGGATTGTGTTCTAAGTATGAACAACAACATGCTTTAAACTTTTCAGTTGGCAATGGCTTTGTAAGAAAATCGGCCCACATACTTGTCGTTGGAGTATGTTCCAACTCTTATCATACTCCAACTCTATCTTCTGAGAATGCTTCGGATTCTTGGCTAGATAAATACAATAGATCTTCAAAGATGAGCTGCAACTCCGATAGAAGTGCTTGTAGCCAGAGTCCTTATTTTCCAGCAAGCGCAATTGCGATAAACTCGGTTTCATAGCCCGATGAAAGAGTCATGGACCCTTGCTTTTTGGATTTGGATTGCCATGTGACTCTGCACCTGCCAGTACAAAAGTCAAACTAGCACTAGATCTTCTAGAATCAAACCCCCCCCCCCCCTACACACCGAAATTTGAATTAGACCAACCAACTAAGGAGGTTAGAGATCAATCGGATTGGGAACGATAATATGTTAAGCCATAATTAGAAGTACATTTAAGATATCTTACAACACATTAAAGCGCTTTCCAATGTAATAAGCCAGGATTATGCATAAAACAAGACAAGCAGTTTATGCTATGACATAAATCCATACGTGTGCTAGTTACTAAATATCGTGGTTTTCATGGGAGTTGCTTATATGGAAATAGTTGCATGAAGGCTTTGTCGCTGAGCTAGTAGGATGTTTGGTAAGTGAAAAGTTTATTAGCTAATAGGTAAGGGGGAGGTGGCAATTTTAATGGAAGCATGCCAAAAGTTTTGAGAATTTCATAAACATATTTAGTTTGATGAACTGTGAGAGTGCCTACGGATGGATTTCTTTGGACTTGAAGTCCTAAAAAATTATGCTAGTGGACCTAAATTAGTGATAGTGAATGCACTGGCAATTTCAGACTTAGCACAATATATTCCAAATAGGATACCTAAGAGGGCAATATCATCCACATATAAAAAGCAACTACTAAAAAAGAATTTGAATGATGCCTTATGTAAATGTTGGGCTAAAAAAGGAGACGAGTGTACCTGGATTATTCAGCATAAATCGGTTGAAGCGTTGAAACCAAAGCCATGGAGATTGCTTCAATCCATAAAGTGATTGATGAAGTTAGTGCACATGTTGAGGGAAATATGTTGATGTGAAATATGGTGGATGTTGCATATAGATCTCCTTTGGTAGGTCAGCATGAAGAAAAGCAGTTTGGACATCTAAATGATGGAAATCCAAATCAAGAATAGCCATCTAAAGCACTAGAGAAAATGTTTCATCATAATCAAGACTTTCAACCTGACTGAAACCATGGGCAACAAGGCAAGCCTTGTAGTGAGAAATCATCCCATCATGATGGTATTTACAACATAGAATCCATTTACAATAAATAGGTTTATAACTAGAGGAAAGTTCAACTTGATGCCAGGAGGCATATTTCACGGTGGATTCCGTGCCACGGTGGATTTCGTGAGGTTTTATGGTGGATTCCGTAAACTTTATTGATCGGGGCTCATACACAAAGTGGATTCTTTGTGCGAGAAGTTGATGGGGACGCCTATCCTTTTCGGGAGTTTCATTAATTTAGTGTGTATATGGGTGATTCCATAGCGGGTGATTCCGCAAAATGCATATTAAATTAATAAACGTTTATGAGTTTAGAGTGCGCACTCGTAATAAATTAAGGTTAGGATTGATTTCTAACCAGCTGATTTATTTATGTAGCTGAAGACTGCTAGGTATTCACTTTTGTTGGTTTAATTGTATTATTTTACTAACGATTGTGAATGCTTCAATTGATGTGTAGAGATAGCAGCAATGGCGGAGGAAAGCATTGGAGGATAGCAAGTATTCGATTTATCATTTATATTTTGATGGGTGCATACCTTAGGCATGGCGCCTATATTTTGTCGCGCCTATTTATTGAGGCGTTGGATATTTATTTATTATTTTGTATGCGCATGGACACACGATTATGCTATTTGTACTTGGACATTGTATTGGGTTTGCCAGACTCTTTGGGCACCGCCCTTTAGCTTTATTTCTATTTTGTGCTAAAGCAAACTCAAAAGCTAAAAGCTTGCTATTTTGTAATTTGGGCTATTATTTGAGCTTGAAGATGATTAATACATAAAATACATGCTTTGTGGAGCGCTCACACAAGGCATGGGGGGAGATTGCACCCAATTGGTCTCTTGTTCATGTCGTGCATGCTTTTTACCTTGAGTTTTGTGCAAAAAGTAGAGTTCTTTTGTTCTTGGAGACCTTCCAGCATTCACTACGCAAGCATACAGCATCCGATCTGCGCACCAGTGGTATTAGAGCGAAGTTGAGATCAAGAGCTTTCAATCGCTACCCATCTTATGCGAAGGCGGAGCTCCTGGAACGATTGAGCTCTACGATCAATCTCGTCGCGAACGGTCGATACAGGTCGATTCCTGGCGATCAAGAACCTCTGTTTCCATCATCAGATTGCGAAGGACCGGCCTGCAGCAACGGAGAACCACTCCTACATCCTCACATACAAGTCGTGGAGTTGCAGAGATAAGTTTCAATTTTCATATCTTCAAAGCTTAAAAACTAAAGTTTTATTAGCTTAAAGAAGCTTTAAGCTCTAAATTGCAACTCGGCGTGTCAGAATGTGGCCGCGAAATTTCTGCCGGGCAAAAAAACGGCCCTCCCTCTCAAAAATCGTCGACTGATACTACCAAGCTTAGTTATCTAAGCTATAAGGCACAAATCCTCCTAATCAATCAAGTCTTCCAAGTCTCATCAATTCTGCAAGTCTTTGAAGTTCAAGTTCTGCGAGTTAGATAAATCAACCAAGTTCTGCAAGTCTTGGAACTCTGTAAGTCACATAAGTCTGCAACTCTGCAAGTCAGACAAGTCACCTGAAGTCAGAACTGACTTCTGTTCAAAACTCATAGAAGGGCTGTTCCTGCGCGCAGAAACTCCGAACTGCAAAGTTGTTCATTGGAAGGTACTCTTTGCATACGCAGGTTTGCTGAAGCATTTTCAGCACACGCAGAAGGATAAAACACAGATTTTTCAAAGATTACAAATCCCGCAATAGTCAAAGACGAAGATTGTGAAAGCCACAAAAAAAAAATATAAGCCTTGTATACCCGATCTTGAGCTACGCTCATCCCGCTAACTTGATTTTGAGAGTGAGAGGTCTTTTGAGTTTTGCAGGATGACGGAATCACATATGGATGATTTAATGGCTGAAGGCGACCTACCTGAACCTACAATGGAGCAAAAGCTGGATTTAATTATGATGCAGTTGGATGAAGAACGACGAGCTAGGCAAGCATTGCAAGTTCAATTGGCTAATTTACAAAGATCGACTACCGACAAAGAGGAACCTCAATCTGAAGATCTTATTCGACGTACCATCGACGCGACTCTCGAAGCTCAATCCATCCATAAGAAAGCAAAGATAAGTAAAAGAAATTTCAAATTCCGTACTTTCAATGGCACTCGAGAGGGAAAAACTGTTCTTGCATTCATTAGTCAGTTTGATGACTATTTTCATGAGGAAACATATGCAGAAAAAGATAAAATCAAGTGTGTCACTAATCATTTAGTGGATAGAGCATCTCTTTGGTGGACCGTGGTTCACAAGAGTATAGATTGTCCCACTACCTGGGAGAATTTCAAGAATAAGTTTATGCAGAATTTCCTTCCTTCACAATTCCATGAAAAAGCCATAAAGCAATGGGACCTTCTTCAGCAACGGAATCATGAGCCTATTCCTCAGTACACCGAATGCTTTTGGAATGCATTACTCCAGTTACGCATGCTTGAAGACGTACTTGAAGCGACACACAAGCGCAAGTATATGTCTGGACTACTTGGGCATTACTACGCTGAAGTTAATATGTTCAAGCCTGTAACTCTTGAAGACGCAATTTCATTAGCTCACGACACTGAAGACAAGCTGCGAGGAAGAGACAAGCGTCCACAGCAATTCCAAGCCAATGGTAATTATGAATCTAAGCAATTCAACTCAAATTTTAGAAGATTTAATCAAGGTCATTTTCCTTTATCATCTTTCCATCAGAATTGGGCAAAACCACCTGCTTTACCATCCAATGCCAATCAAAACCCTAAGCCTATACCACAGCCAAAACCTAATATCCCTAGACTTCCTGCCATTGCAAACAATGTAACCAAAGCCAAACCTATAAGCTGTTATAAATGCCACCAACCTGGACATCTAGCAACAAATTGCCATTCGAAGAAGCCACCTGTCCATATCAACTATCTTGGAGCAATGGAAGATGACGAACATGAAGAAATTTCCAAGCCAATGGTAATTATGGATCTAAGCAATTCAACTCAAATTTTAGAAGATTTAATCAAGGTCATTTTCCTTCATCATCTTTCCGTAAGAATTGGGCAAAACCACCTGCTTTACCATCCAATGCCAATCAAAACCCTAAGCCTATACCACAGTTAAAACCTAATATCCCTAGACTTCCTGCCATTGCAAACAATGTAACCAAAGCCAAACCTATAGTCTATTATAAATGCCACCAACCTGGACATCTAGCAACAAATTGCCATTCGAAGAAGCCACCTGTCCATATCAACTACCTTGGAGCAATGGAAGATGATGAACATGAAGAAGTGTCTGATTTCACGGAAGATAAAGACGACATTATTACTCCTTCGGATACTTTACCATGTATGCCAACTCCACATTCTTTATTGACAATGAAATGTTTAGTGCATGGAAAGGAAAATATTATTTTGCATGATGCCGGTAGTACTCATGATTTTATTTCTGCAAAGCTAGTAAAAGAATTGAAGTTACAGACTGTACCTACGCATTATCGCATCAAAGCAATATTCTTAGGCACTAGGTATAATGGTACATAGGAAGTGCATGACTTAGAGATTCAAATTGGTGAATACACTGAAAGAAGAAATTTTCTAGTTATACCATTACAGTCCAGTGACATTATTTTAGGTATGCCTTGGCGTCATCAGCATAACCCTGATATAGATTATTCTACACATTCAATCAATATTCAATTTCAAGGAAAACATATTACATTGTATGGTATGCATGTATCTAATGCTTTTTCACTGCTTTCGCATACTCAAGCTAAACGTGCATTACGCAAAAGTAGTAAATCTTATCTCATTTGGGTGAATGAATTGCAAGTTAAAGAAAATCATATACACCCTAGGCATAAAGAATTTCTTGCATACTTTAAAGATTGTTTTGCAGAAGATCTACCACCTGGTTTACCTCCTTCACATCCAGAAGACCATAAAATATATTTGATTCCTGGCACCCAACCACCTTGTAAAGCACCATATAGGCATATAACCAGATAGAGCAAAAAGAAATTCAAAGTCAAGTTGAGGAATTACTAAATAGAGGATTGATTAGACCTAGTAGTTCTCCATTTGGTGCACCTGTTCTATTAGTAAAGAAGAAAAATAATATCTATCTTATGTGCATTGACTATCGTGCTTTAAACAAGATCACTGTAAAGAATAGGTATCCAATTCCTAGAGTCGATGACCTTATGGATAAACTGCAAGGTTCTGCCATATTTAGTAAAATAGACCTTAAATCTGGTTATCATCAGGTGAGACTAGATAAATCTGACATATTTAAGACTGCATTTAGGACACAGTTTGGTCATTATGAATTTTTACTGATGCCTTTCGGACTGACTAATGCACCTGCTATATTTAGTAGAATGATGAACCGTATATTTTTAAAATATCAGCATTGTGTTATTGTCTTCTTTGATGATATTTTGGTGTTTAGTCAAAATGAGAAAGAACATTATGAGCATTTGTCCTTGGTTTTCCAGTTATTAAAAGATAATCAACTGTATGCAAATCTGAAAAAGAGTGAGTTCTTTAAAACAGAAATTGAGTATTTAGGTCATATTGTATCATCTGATGGAATTAAAGTTGACCCTAAGAAAATAGAAGCAATATTGAACTAGCCTATACCTAAAAATGCGCATGAGTTACGATCTTTCCTAGGTCTTGCTAGTTTCTATAGGAAGTTTGTACGTAATTTTTTATTATTTTCTTTACCATTGACCAAACTTTTGAAGAAAGGTATTGTTTATCATTGGTCCGATAATCAACATAAATCCTTTGACTTATTGAAACATGCATTAACCCATGCTCCTGTACTACAGTTGTCTGATTTTAATAGACCATTCTTTTTAGTAGTGACTGATGCTAGTGGATCTAGAATAGGAGCCGTACTTATGCAAGATAATCATCCCATAGCCTATTCTAGTTGTAAATTGAAACCCTCTGAACTTAAATATTCCACATATGACAAAGAATTATTAGCTGTAGTACAAGCCTTAAGACAATGGAAACACTACTTAATGGGCTCTGAATTTATGATTAAGACCGATTAACAAAGTATTAGACATTTACCTAGCCAACCCCAAACATATGACCGACATATCAAATGGGCAGCCTTTATTCAGAGTTTTCATCCTATCATTCAATATCAACCTGGTAAAGAAAATGTAGTGGCTGATGCATTAAGTAGAAGACCTGCCATTCATAATATTTCTGTTATATCATTTGATTCTTTAATTTCTATGAAAGATACTTATCATCAAGACATTACTTTTCATACTGATTGGAATAAATTAGTTCAAAATAACTCGATTCATGTTGATTCACTGTCTTATAATGATGGATTCATATTTTATGAAAAGAGATTATGTGTTACAGTTCCATTCAGATCTTTTGTTTTGAATGAGATTCATTGTCCTCCAGATCTTTTGTTTTGAATGAGATTCATTGTCCTCCATATCAATGTCATAGAGGTATCATATCTACTTTACGTATATTAACTGAAGATTTTTATTGGCCGTATATGGATACTGATGTATCTAACTTTGTTTCTGAATGTTTGATTTGTCAAAGAGTTAAGAGACTGGTGCATAGATCGGATGCTGTACGCTTGCATAGTGAATGCCTGAAGGTTCCCAAGAACAAAAGAATTCTACTTTTTGCACAAAATTCAAGGTAAAAAGCATGAACGACATGAACAAGAGACCAATTGGGTGCAATCTCTCCCCATGCCTTGTGTGAGGGCTCCACAAAGAATGTATTTTATGTATTAATCATCTTCAAGCTCAAATAATAGCCCAAATTACAAAATAGCAAGCTTTTAGCTTTTGAGTTTGCTTTAGCACAAAATAGGAATAAAGCTAATGGACGGTGCCCAAAGGGTCTGGCATGCCTAATACAATGTCCAAGTACAAATAACATAATCGTGCGCCCATACGTATACAAAATAATAATAAATATCCAACGCCTCAATAAATAGGCGCGACAAAATATAGGTGCCATGCCTAAGATATGCGCCCATCAAAATATAAATAATAAATCGAATACTCGCTATCCTCCAATGCTTTCATCCGCCACTGCTGCTATCTCTACACATCAACTGAAGCATTCACAATCGTTAGTAAAATAATACAATTAAACCGACAAAAGTGAATACCTAGCAGTCTTCAGTTACATAAATAAATCAACTGGTTAGAAATCAATCCTAACCTTAATTTATTACGAGTGCGCACTCTAAACTCATAAACGTTTATTAATTTAATATGCATTTTACGGAATCACCCGCTATGGAATCACCAATGTACACACTAAATTAATGAAACGCCCGAAAAGGACAAGCGTCCCCATCAACTTCTCGCACAAAGAATCCACTTTGTGTATGAGCCCCGGTCATCAAAGTTTACGGAATCCACCGTAAAACCTCACGGAATCCACCGTGAAATATGTCTCCTAGCATCATACCCGCAGGGTGGGATAGCAATTGACCTCAATTGCTATTAGCTCAATGTGGAGCTAACAGAGTGGGAAAAGCATTTAAGTCTCTAGCGTGCATCCATTGTGCTTCCTTTACAGGATGGTTCTTGAATTTAACTAGATATCTAGAATATCTTCGGCCAGTTCTAGTGGTCATAAAGTCAGTATCTATGATAGCTTCAGGTTCAAGTATTTCAGTCTCTTCCTCTAACAAAGGTGGATTTTCATAAACAATGTGTATATGTAATTGGCCTCTAAAGGGTCTTAATAAACTAATGTGAAATGCGTTGTGAATTTTCCAGTGAGGTGGTAATTCTAACTTGAATGCATTGTCATTAATTTTATGAATGATCCTAAATGGTCCATAGAATCTAGGTGCTAATTTGACAACTGGGTGTCTATCTACACTTTGTAGTCTACGTTTTTTTATTCTCAACCAAACATAGTCATCAACTTTGAAATTCATTGCTTGTCTTTTCTTACTGGCTTGCTTGGTATATGATTGCTGGGCTTTGGCAATCATGTCTTTAACCTTATCAAAAATAGTATTGTGCATACTAGCAATATCATCAGCACTCTGAATTCTATTTGACAAAGATGCAACAGGTGTAGATAATCTATAACCATAAATCACTTCAAACGGTGCTTTCTTTGTAGATGTGTATGGTGTATTATTATATGTAAACTGTAATAAATGCAAGTGTGTGTCTCATGTCTGTGGTTTAAAAATAGTATAAGCACGTAAAAGATCTAGTATAGTACTGTTAGTGGCTTCTGTTTGTCCATTAGTTTTAGGATAAAATACAGATGAGAAATCAATTTTTGTGCTAAGGTTAGCAAGTAAAGTAATCCAAAAGTTGTTACAAAATCTAGAATCACGATCAGAAATAATAACTTTTGGTAATCCATGGTTAGTAAAAACAGTTTTCAAAAATAATTGTGTTGCCTGTGATGCTGTTAAAGTTTTCTTACATGGAATGAAATATGCTTGTTTACTAAACCTATCTACTACTGTCCAAATCATATCATGGTTAGATTTAGTATTAGGTAAACCAGTAATAAAATCCATAGAAATTTGTTCCCATGGTCTTGATGGAATAGATAAAGGCATAAGTAATCCATACTGTTTACCATGATATCTCTTAACTCTTTAACAAATCAAACATTCAGAAACAAAGTTAGATACATCAGTGTCCATATGCGGCCAATAAAAATCTTCAGTTAATGTACGCAAAGTAGATATGATACCTCTATGACATTGATATGGAGGACAATGAATCTCATTCAAAACAAAAGATCTGAATGGAACTGTAACACATAATCTCTTTTCATAAAACATGAATCCATCATTATAAGAGAGTGAATCAATAGGAATCCAATTATTTTCAACTAATTTATTCCAATCAACATGAAAAGTAATGTCTTGATGATAAGTATCTTTCATAGGAATTAAAGAATCAAATGATATAATAAAAATATTATGAATGGTAGGTCTTCTACTTAATGCATCAGCCACTACATTTTCTTTACCGGGTTGATATTGGATGATAGGATGAAAACTCTGAATAAAGGATGCCCATTTGATATGTCGGTCAGATATTTGAGGTTGGCTAAGTAAATGTCTAATACTTTGCTTATTGGTCTTAATCATAAATTCTGAACCCATTAAGTAGTGTTTCCACTGTCTTAAGGCTTGTACAACAGCTAATAATTCTTTGTCATATGTGAAATATTTCAGTTCAGAGGGTTTCAGCTTACAACTAGAATAGGCTATGGGATGATTATCCTGCATAAGTATTGTTCCTATTCCTGATGCACTAGCGTCAGTCATTACTAAAAAAAATGGTCTATTAAAATTAGGCAACTGTAGTATGGGAGCATGGATTAATGCATGTTTCAATAAGTCAAAGGATTTCTGTTGATTATCGGACCAATGATAAACAATACCTTTCTTCAAAAGTTTAGTCAATGGTAAAGCAAGTAATGAAAAGTTACACACAAACTTCCTATAGAAACTAGCAAGACCTAAGAATGATCGTAACTCATGCATATTTTTAGATACAAGCCAATTCAATATTGCATCTATTTTCTTAGGGTCAACTTTAATTCCATCAGATGATACGATATGACCTAAATACTCAATTTCTGTTTTAAAAAACTCACTCTTTTTCGGATTTGCATACAATTGATTATCTTTTAATAACTGGAAAACCAATGACAAATGCTCATAATGTTATTTCTCATTTTGACTAAACACCAAAATATCATCAAAAAAGACAATAACACAATGCTAATATTTCAAAAATATGAGATTCATCATTCTACTAAATGTAGCAGGTGCATTAGTCAATCTGAAAGGCATCACTAAAAATTCATAAAGACCAAATTGTGTCCTAAATGTAGTCTTGAATATGTCAGACTTATCTAGTCTCACCTGATAATAACCAGACTTAAGGTCTATTTTACTAAATATGGCAGAACCTTGCAGTTTATCCATAAGATCATCGACTCTAGGAATTGGATACCTATTCTTTATAGTGATCTTATTTAAAGCACGATAGTCAATGCACATACGATAGGTATTATTCTTTTTCTTTACTAACAGAATAAGTGCACCAAATGGAAAACTACTATGTCTAATCAATCCTCTATTTAGTAATTCCTCAACTTGACTTTGAATTTCTTTTTGCTCTATCTGGTTATGCCTATATGGCGCTTTACAAGGTGGTTGTATGCCAGGAATCAAATCTATCTTATGGTCTTCTGGACGTGAATAAGGTAAACCAGGTGGTAGATCTTCGGCAAAACAGTCTTTAAAATGTGCAAGAAATTCTTGATGCCTAGGGTGCATATGATTTTCTTTAACTTGCAGTTCATTCACCCAAATGAGATAGGATTTACTACTTTTGTGTAATGCACGTTTAGCTTGAGTATGCGAAAGCAGTGGAAAAGCATTAGATGCATACATACCATACAATGTAAGACATTTTCCTTGAAATTGAATATTAATTGAATGTGTGGAATAATCTATATCTGGGTTATGTTGATGACGCCAAGGCATACTAAAATAATGTCACTCGACTGTAATGGGATAACTAGAAAATTTCTTCTTTCAGTGTATTGATCAATTTGAATCTCTAAGTCATGCACTTCTTGTGTACCATTATACGTAGTGCCTAAAAATGCTGCTTTAATGCGATAATACGTAGGTACAGTTTGTAACTTCAATTCTTTTACTAGCTTTGCAGAAATAAAATCATGAGTACTACCATCATCATGCAAAATAATCTTTTCCTTTCCATGCACTAAACATTTCATTGTCAATAAAGAATGTGGAGTTGGCATACCTGGTAAAGTATTCGAAGGAGTAGTAATATCATCCTCATCTTCCGTGAAATCAGGCATTTCTTCATGTTCGTCATCTTCCATTGCTCCAAGGTAGTTGATATGGACATGTGGCTTATTCGAATGGCAATTTGCTGCTAGATATCCAAACTGGTGGCATTTATAACAGACTATAGGTTTGGCTTTGGTTACATTGCTTGCAATGGCAGGAAGTCTAGGGACATTAGGATTTGGCTGTGGAATAGGCTTAGGGTTTTGATTGGCATTGGATGGTAAAGCAGGTGGTTTTGCCCAATTCTTACGGAAAGATGATGAAGGAAAATGACATTGATTAAATCTTCTAAAATTTGAGTTACATTTCTTAGATCCATAGTTACCATTGGATTGGAATTGCTGTGGACGTCTATCTCTTTCTCGCAGCTTGTCTTTAGTGTCGTGAGCTAATGAAATTGCATCTTTAAGAGTTGCAGGCTTGAACATATTAACTTCAACGTAGTAATGCCCAAGTAGTCCAGACATATACTTGCGCTTGTGTGTCGCTTCAGGTACGTCTTCAAGCATGCGTAACTGGAGTAATGCATTCCAAAAGCGTTCAGTGTACTAAGAAATAGGCTCACGATCCCGTTACTAAAGAATGTCACATTGCTTTATAGCTTTTTCATGAAATTATGGAGGAAGGAAATTCTACATAAACTTCTTCTTAAAATTCTCCCAGGTGTGGAACAATCTATACTCTTACGAACCACACTCTACCAAAGAGATGCTCTATCCACTAAATGATTAGTAACACACTTGATTTTATCTTTTTCTACATAGGTTTCCTCATGAAAGTAGTCGTCAAACTGACTAATGAATGCAAGAACAGATTTTCCCTCTCGAGTATCATTGAAAGTACGGAATTTGAAATTTCTTTTACTTATCTTTGATTCCTTGCGGATGGATTGAGCTTCGAGAGTCGTGTCGATGGTACGTCGGATAAGATCTTCAGATTGAGGTTCCTCTTTGTCAGTAGTCGATCTTTGTAAAGTAGCCAATTGAATTTGCAATGCTTGCCTAGCTCGTCGTTCTTCATCCAACTGCATCATAATTAAGTCCAACTTTTGCTCCCATCGTAGGTTCAGGTAGGTTGCCTTCAGCCATTAAATCATCCATATGTGGTTCCGGCATCCTGTAAAACTCAAAAGACCTCTCACTCTCAAAATCAAGTTAGCGGGATGAGCATAGCTCAAGATCGGGTATATAAGGCTTATATATTTTTGTGTAGATTTCACAATCTTCGTCTTTGACTATTACGGGATTTGTAATCTTTGAAAAAAATCTACGTTTTATCCTTCTGCGTATGCTGAAATTGCTTCAGTAAACCTGCATATGCGAAGAATACATTCCAATGAACAACTTTGCTCGGAGTTTCTGCGTAGGAACAGCCCTTCTATGAGTTTTGAACAGAAGTCAGTTTTGACTTCAGATGACTTGTCTGACTTGCAGAGTTGCAGACTTATGTGACTTGCAGAGTATGAAGATTTGCAGAACTTGGTTGCTTTATATAGCTTGCAGAACTTCGACTTGATAGACTTGCAGAACTTGCTGAATTTGAGAAGCTTATGTGATTTAGAGCTTTGGTAAGTAAGCTTTTGAGCTTACTCAGTAAAAACGTGAAATCGCGGGGGAGGGGGGAGGGGGGAGGCGTTTTTTCTCAGGTGGCGTAAATTTCGGACATATTCAGATACCTCGCGATGAGATTTTTAGAAGCTTGAAGCTTCTTTAAGCTTTCTAAGCTTTACTACTAAGCTTAATAAGAATAAAAGCTTTTAAGCTTTTAAGCTATGGAGTCTTATCTCTGTGTATGAAGACAACTTGATGTAGGAGATATCCACGTGGTCCTCCGCCTCTGCAAGCTGGTCCTTCGTAGTATGATGATGGAAACAGAGGTTCTTGATTGCCAGGAATCCATCCGTATTGACCGTTCATGACGAGATTGACTGTAGAGCCCGATCGTTCCAGGAGCTCCACCTTCGTACAAGATGGGTAGCGATTTGAAGCTCTTAATCTCAGCTTCGCTCTGATACCACTGCTGCACAGATTGGATGTTGTACGCTTGCGTAGTGAATTCCAGAAGGTCCCCAAGAACAAAAGAACTCTACTTTTTGCACAAAATTCAAGGTGAAAAGCATGAACGACATGAACAAGAGACCAATTGGATGCAATCTTCCCCCATGTCTTGTGTGAGTGCTCCATAAAGCATGTATTTTTTGTATTAATCATCTTCAAGCTCAAATAATAGCCCAAATTACAAAATAGCAAGCTTTTAGCTTTTGAGTTTGCTTTAGCACAAAATAGGAATAAAGCTAATGGGCAGTGCCCAAAGAGTCTGGCATACCCAATACAATGTCCAAGTACAAATAACATAATCGTGCGCCCATACGCATACAAAATAATAATAAATATCCAACACCTCAATAAATAAGCGTGACAAAATATAGGCGCCATGCCTAAGGTATGCGCCCATCAAAATATAAATAATAAGTCGAATACTCGCTATCCTCCAATGCTTTCCTCCGCCACTGCTGCAAACGCCCGAAAAGGACAGGCATCCCTATCAACTTCTCGCACAAAGAATCCACTTTGTGTATGAGCCCCGATCATCAAAGTTTATGAAATCCATCGTAAAACCTCACGGAATCCACCGTGGCACGGAATCCACCGTGGCACGGAATCCACCGTGAAATATGCCTCCTGGCATCAGAGACATCATGGTAAACAATATGGATTACTTATGCATTTATCTATTCCATCAAGACCATGGGAACAAATTTCTATGGATTTTATTACTGGTTTACATAATACTAAATCTAACCATGATATGATCTAGACAGTAGTAGATAGATTTAGTAAACAAGCATATTTCATTCCATGTAAGAAAACTTTAACAACATCACAAGCAGCACAATTGTTTTTAAAAACTGTTTTCACTAACCATGGATTACCAAAAGTTATTATTTCTGATCGTGATTCTAGATTTTGTAACAACTTTTGGATTATTTTGTTTGCTAACCTAGGCACAAAAATTAATTTCTCATCTGCATTTCATCCTGAAACTAATGGACAAACAGAAGCTACTAATAGTACTATTCTAGATCTTTTACATGCTTACACTATTTCTAAACCACAGACATGGGACACACACTTGCATTTATTGCAGTTTGCATATAACAATACACCACACACATCTACAAAGAAAGCACCGTTCACCGTGGCACAGAATCCACCGTGGCACAGAATCCACCGTGAAATATGCCTCCTGGTATCAGAGACATTATGGTAAACAATATGGATTACTTATGCCTTTATCTATTCCATCAAGACCATGGGAACAAATTTCTATGGATTTTTTTACTGGTTTACCTAATACTAAATCTAACCATGATATGATCTAGATAGTAGTAGATAGATTTAGTAAACAAGCATATTTCATTCCATGTAAGAAAACTTTAACAGCATCATAGGCAGCACAATTGTTTTTAAAAACTATTTTCACTAACCATGGATTACCAAAAGTTATTATTTCTGATCGTGATTCTAGATTTGGTAACAACTTTTGGATTACTTTGTTTGCTAACCTAGGCACAAAAATTAATTTCTCATCTGCATTTCATCCTGAAACTAATGGACAAACAGAAGCTACTAATAGTACTATTCTAGATCTTTTACGTGCTTACACTATTTCTAAACCGCAGACATGGGACACACTTGCATTTATTGCAGTTTACATATAACAATACACCACACACATCTACAAAGAAAGCACCGTTTGAAGTAATTTATGGTTATAGATTGTCTACACCTGTTGCATCTTTGTCAAACAGAATTCAGAGTGCTGATGATATTGCTAGTATGCACAATACTATTTTTGATGAGGTTAAAGGCATGATTGCCAAAGCCCAGTAATCATATACCAAGGAGGCCAATAAGAAAAGACAAGCAATGAATTTCAAAGTTGATGACTATGTTTGGTTGAGAATAGAAAAACGTAGATTACAAAGTGTAGATAGACACCCAGTTGTAAAATTAGCCCCTAGATTCTATGGACCATTTAGGATCATTCACAAAATTAATGACAATGCATTCAAGTTAGAATTACCACCTCACTGGAAAATTCACAACACATTTCACATTAGTTTATTATGACCATTTAGAGGCCAATTACCTGTACACCCTATTTATGAAAATCCATCTTTGTTAGAGGAAGAAACTGAAATACTTGAACCTGAAGCTATTATAGATATTGACTTTATGACTACTAGAACTGACCGAAGATATTCTAGATATCTAGTCAAATTTAAGAACCATCTTGTAGAAGAAGCACAATGGATGCACGCTAGAGACTTAAATGCTTTCCCCACTCTGTTAGCTCCACATTGAGCTAATAGCAATTGAGGTCAATTGCTATCCCACCCCGGGGGTATGATGTCAGGAGGCATATTTCACGGTGGATTCCGTGCCACAGTGGATTTCGTGAGGTTTTACGGTGGATTCCGTAAACTTTGTTAACCGGGGCTCATACACAAAGTGGATTCTTTGTGCGAGAAGTTGATGGGGACGCCTATCCTTTTCGGGCGTTTCATTAATTTAGTGTGTACATGGGTGATTCCATAGCGGATGATTCCGTAAAATGCATATTAAATTAATAAACATTTATGAGTTTAGAGTGCGCACTCGTAATAAATTAAGGTTAGGATTGATTTCTAACCAGTTGATTTATTTATGTAGCTGAAGACTGCTAGGTATTCACTTTTGTCGGTTTAATTGTATTATTTTACTAACGATTGTGAATGCTTCAATTGATGTGTAGAGATAGCAGCAGTGGTGGAGAAAAGCATTGAAGAATACCGAGTATTCGATTTATCATTTATATTTTGATGGGCGCATACCTTAGGCATGGCGCCTATATTTTGTCGCACCTATTTATTGAGGCATTGGATATTTATTTATTATTTTGTATGTGCATGGACGCACGATTATGCTATTTGTACTTGGACATTGTATTGGGTTTGCCAGACTCTTTGGGCACCGCCCATTAGCTTTATTTCTATTTTGTGCTAAAGCAAACTCAAAAGCTAAAAGCTTGCTATTTTGTAATTTGGGCTATTATTCGAGCTTGAAGATGATTAATACATAAAATACATGCTTTGTGGAGCGCTCATACAAGGCATGGGGGGAGATTGCACTCATTTGGTCTCTTGTTCATGTCGTGCATGCTTTTTCCCTTGAGTTTTGTGCAAAAAGTAGAGTTCTTTTGTTCTTGGGGACCTTCCGACATTCACTATGCAAGCGTACAGCATCCGATCTGCGCACCACAACTAGATTCCATGTACGATTAGTAGCGAGAGAAGAAAGTTCAGCTTACATGGCCTTATGCCAATCAGAAGCATCTAGACTAGAGAGAGTGTTCTCGACTGATAAAGGATCATCATCATTAGTAGCAAGAGGAGAACTTGTTAGAGTTGAATAGGCATATTTTGGAGCAAAGGTGGAATAGGCTAATAAAGCATCCAATTGCTAAATCCGAGCATAAAGGTCAGCCAAAGAGCACAACCACAAAGAGACAGGTGTAGTAGAGTCGAAGAGGAATCCACTAGGTTGTCAATGGGTTGAGATGGTAAGGAAGGAATTAATTCAAGCAAAACAATGTGTGGAGGAGAAGAAGGTGAAGTAGAAGATGGGTGAGAAGAAGTAGGCGATGAAGAGATCCAAGCCAGAAGGTAGTGAGCATAAGGGCAGGAGCTCCTAGACATATGGTTGCGCATGGGGTGAACATTCGTTGCATAGTCAAGTCTTGTGATAGTTGTATGATAGGGTGAAGAAGACTTTAAGAAGGATGATTTGGAATGTGGCCAACCTCTCCTATAAGATCTGGATGACATGGGGACACCACTTGGAGTTGAGGAGCAGTAGCAAGTGGTGGAGGAAATGGTAATGGTAACTTGAAGGTGGTGGTAAAGGTGGGGCAGGGATAGGTGATACTGGAGGGACATGGGTAGCATGAGGATCAAATGGAATCCTCCAAGTGATACTTGAAGAGGTTGGTAAGGTTGAGTAGGATTCATGCGGATGGTCAAGTAGGGAGTTGGAGCATCTAATGGGTGGAGATTGGATTTTGCAGAGATAAGAGAATCCTCATCAAATATGACCCATTGACTAAAGAAAAAATTATTGTTATTAGAATCATAAAGCCTGTAGCACTTAAGACCATGAGGCTCACCATAGCCAATAAAGATGGCTCAAACAACATGGACTTGAAGTTTATTCTAGTCATCGGGTGGTAGAAATACATAAACAAGGGATCCAAAGACTCAAAAGGAGGAGTAATCAGTAGATGACCAAACCATGGGAAAAGGAGTGGTTTTAATGGTTCTAGAATAGGAATAATTTTGAAGAAAACATGCAATCGAAATAGCCTCCTCCCAATGGGAAGAAGGGGGCAAACCAGCAACATCCAACATACTACAGGCATAATCCATAAGAGATTGATTTTTATATTCAACAAGGACATTTTGTTGTGGATTAGATGGAATTGTGAATTGTTGTTGGATGCCATGATCCATACAATACTTTTTAAATATATGAGAGCTATGTTCACCCCCATTATCAAATTGGAGTTGAGTTATTTTATGGTTGAAGAGCTATTTCTCAACCAGCTTGTGATAGGATCGGAAGTAGTGAAGGACAAACTCACTTGTTTTATCGAGAAAGAGACTACCGTAAAATGGATAAAGTCATCGATAAAGGTTAAGAAGTAGTAATTGTGAGTTAGGGATTTTGTAGGAAGGGGGCTGCATAAGTTAGAATGTATCAACTACAAGTGGGGCGATGAGTGGAAGAAGTATGTTTAGGGTAGGGAGAATTAGCAAGTTTTCCAAAGAGACAACCTTTACATAGATGGAGTTGAGAATGAGGAGGCAAGGAATAACCATGAGCAAGCTTACAGTTGTGTATGTACACCATAGAGGCATGATTAAGATGCCCTACACAATAGTGCCATTAAAAAGTTTTATAAGGTGTAATGGAGGCATTTTCTATAGCATGAATTTCATGCACGGGTGCAAGGGTACAACCTAACAAGTATAAATGACCATGGGATGGACAATTTACCACATATGTATGGCTTGAAGGTACTCCATGTTTAATGAGACAATGGCTATGAATGAATTCAATTGAAATATGCTTCCCAATTAGTTTTGTTGACGGAGATTAGATTTTTTGCTAGATTGTGAACATAGTATACCTCTTCAACTAAGACTAGATTACCATCGAAAAGCTTGATTTGGGCAATGCCAATGCCAATGGCATTTTGCACACTATTATTGCTAAACCAAATTTCAAATGGAGTAGGTAATAAACAATAATCTTGTAGCCAATCAAATCAAGAGGTTAAGTGACACATAGATCATGTATCTAGGATACAAGTGGAAGAGGGGATGGACTCAAGGGAAGAAATGGCCATGAAGGCTAGGAAAGCATTCTTAGTAGAAGAGCCTTTAGAACAGCGAAGCTACCATCATCCTCATCACAAACATGTGAGTCAAATTCATCATAAAAAATGGCATAAGCACGAGCAAATTTCGATTTATATTTTCGCTTGGATTGTCCATGCCAATATGATCATGTTTCATGCCTTGAACACTGAGAGATGCGGCAAAAGGGCTTCGAAAAGTGGATAGGATTATGCTTGGATGTATGACGAGTAGGATTGGTTTGTGATTCAATCAAATGGTGTTTTAGATTGATAATGATGTGAATGTCCTTTATGAGGTGAGACATACATAGCAAGGGTTGTATTAGAAGTGGATGGAGATCTAATAGAAGAGCACATGGCATGTTCTTGGATGATGGTAGGGACAAGTGTAGAAATGGTGAGATTAGTGGTGGCGGTATGGGTGGTAATAGAGGGATGCCAAGATGGAGGTTAGGAAGCAAGGAGGATAGCTTGAACAAAATTTAGAAGAGATAATCTGCTTTTGTTGATCCTCCATGTGTAGGAGAAGTTCAAGACATGCACTAAGGTCTCATGCCTTCCAATCCTTGACCGCTTGAGCATTGGCTAGATCATTTGCATAAGGCATTGGTTCGGTTCCATCGACCACAGAAAGCAAGTCTTGCTTCTGTAAAATGATATCCATGGTCATGCACTTTGTCCAAAGAAAGCAAGTCTTGCTTTTGTAAACTAATATCCATGGTCTTGCACCATGGCTTGTAGTTTATCAGATAGCTTTTTCACTTTGTATATGCATGAGGATGGAGCCTGAGCCATTCTTTAGGATGTTGTCCAGATCAAGGAATCAAAGGGAGGTTGCTTGCATGGATCAACATTAGGGCCAAAAACGCTTCAAAAAATGCACTTTTGTTAATCACGGGATTAAGGAAAGGGCCAAAGAGAGTTCGCCACGTGTGCAAGAATATGGTATTCTTGTCTCCTCTTTTTTAGAGATAGTGGAGTCCATTTCGTGATTCTCTCTTCTTTTTTAGCCAAAACCCCTAAAGTCTGACATGTTTTGGAGTCCCAAAGACGTTATTTACTTACAAATCTGACAAAATACATGACAGAGATGTGATGAAATTAATAATGAGTTTTTTGAAAGTCGGGAGATCTTTCAATATTGTTTTTGGCGCCCAATACATGCTCATTTGGGTTCTGCCCTTCTCGTTTAATACACTCTTGCACAGTCTATAGCCAGGGAGTAGATGGAAATTTTGAGCCCAAAACCTTTGCTGTAAATGATTGAGTTACCATGTTGCCATCTTGCAAGGGCTCCCATAAGGTGAAAAGAAGAAAACGAGAAGATATAAAACATCACTGGAAGGGGCGTATCATTGCCTTCAAAATTATGCCCGAAGGCTGGTTTGTCAAGGTGCAACATGTTTACATGGCCAAGGATATGCACTTGCCTCCAAACGAACGTGTTCCCCAACAAACACATTGTAAGTTATAAGTTGAATAACGTATATAATTCTTTTCCATTTATGCAAGTTCTAACAAACGGTTCGTCATTGTAGATATCTTTCCGTCAACAAGTATTGAATGGCAACCTGTGGAAAGCCTAAGTGGGACTTTCCATGCCATTCATAAGGTATTGGCAGACATTATTTATGCCGATCAAACTGTGTCTTTTTATAGTGAATGCAAGGTTTTTATATATTATGCACAGTATGTGGTTTCCTCTAAAGCGGATAGGTATGGGAATATCGAAGATTTGTCATTGCCAAGTCTTTCATCTCTAAATTGGGAGATTCCTGACAAGGTAACAGTGGAGAGTTTCAAATTCAAAATATCTCAGGATATTAAAAAGTCCATGACAGCTGGAAGGATCTCAAGAAGAATACGTTTATCATGGTTTGTACCCCTCCATATCTTCGTGGCTTGCTTCAAAATAGCAAATTTACAAAGAATGAAGGTATCCTGGTTAAGTAGAAACTTTTCGGAATAGGATTTGGACAACACTATAGGGACGCATTGGAAATCTAGAGAGTGCGATCATAAAGGTGATATCTTGAGGTGCAGTGCATGCCCTCAATCCTTGGCTTTGGCTTACAGTATCCCTCGCCAAAATCTTGCTTTGGCCTTTGATTACATGCGATACAAACGAAGATTGGGTATTTGGGTTCCCTTGGATTCTGATACAGAGAACACAACATATAAACTTGTGGTGCACGTTTTTCCGCATGAAGAAGTAAAGAAGGTGAGTGTTACTTCCAATTGGAGTCTGAAAGATGTGAGGGATACCTTGGAATTGCTAGACAATACATCCCCTAGATATAAGTTCAAAGTGAATGGTGTAACAATTGGTAAAAGAGCCGAGCGCTCTTTCTTTTGTACGAGTTGTTTGTCTCCCACAATTGTGAGTTTGGGGCCTTAAGAATGAAAACTTGGCAGGAATTTATCTTAACAGACTGTCCTTAAGATATTTTTTAATGGGAACTTCATAAGCTATCGTGAAGCAAGTCGCCTTTCGAATGTGTATAAATAAAATGTACATTGCATCCGATTTACAAGTGAAAATTTTCATTACACAATGAGGTACAAAAATTGCATGAAAATGTACAAGGCCAAAATAATAAGGCTCGTGTATAAAATGTACATTACATTAGATTTACAAGTGAAAATTTTCATTACACAATGAGGTACAAAAATTGCATAAAAATGTACAAAGCCAAAATAAAATGGCTCGTGTATGCTTATGTTTGCTATTTTCATTCTTTATCGATTTCTTCAAAGATATTTTTTCTCACAGGGCCTTTCTTTGATTGTTGAAAAAATTTGACCTTTACAGGTAGTCTCCTTTCTTGGGGCTTAAGAGGGGATGGATCAAATTTAAGAGGAGAGAGCACTGGCATTCCTTTTTTCTTAGACTCTGCAGCAGTGGTCCCATTGCCTTTTCCCTTGCCCTTGTCTTTACCATTGCCATTGTCCTTACCCTTTCCCTTGACCTTTCCCTTGCTTGTGCCCTTTGCCATTGAAGTTTTGGGAGGAAGAGGGGAGTCAGGATCATACGGTGTGATTGCTTTGTCTAGAATCAGCTCGATGCATCTCTCCCTTATCCACCAAACATATGATTCAGGATAGTCTCTACACTGTAAGAATAAATGTTATAAGTTAGTGAAAAGACATCATGATAAGGGTTACACAAACATCAAATGAAATAAACTTACATTCACTCCTTCTATTTGTAACAGCTTTGAATCCACTGTTCTGCAAATGTTTGAGATAACTCTCCATCCACAAGAATGCGCATCGCTTTTCAATGGAACTTCTTGTAGAAGAAAAGTATACGGCCTTTGAGGATCAGCAAGATCCTCGTATGTTGTATCCAAAAATGTAGAAACGAGTCTACCAGCACTGCAAAAGGAAGCTTTGTAAGTTCAAAATATTATTTATAAAAGAAATCAAAGTAAGTAATTTTCTTCCAACATACATTCGTACTTGACCGTGAACACCGCTGAGAGAATTCATAAAGATAATTTCCCTTGAAAGACAATTAATGTAGATGAGACTCCAATGCCCTCTGCAAATTCATAAAAGAGGTGAGTAGAAGGGTGAAAGCAAATGAACATAAATTCTCCTCTACAGTAAAAGAAAAATACATTTCTACATAAGGGAAAAAGATGTGGTAATTTCTCACACTATCGAAGCTACGAAAAAATGGTGAAATATTAGAACCAGATTTTGCAAAAAGTCCCACAGAGAGAAGTGGATCAACAATGTATATGGTTCTTCGGATATCGAGAGTGAGAGAGGACACCAATGCCCTGCAGATAATAGCAAAAGCTATTCAATACCAATTTCATCCAAAATATAATTGAAAAGACTTAACTTATGCAACAAAAAACCTTACCTTATGCAACAAAATACCACGGAGTCAGATAGTTGGAGATCCCTTTTTTCCAACATGGGCTTGTCCTCGGGAGATATACTAAGATATTCCTCCTCAGATTCCCCAACAACATTCACAAGAATCTGCCCATACACTTTGCCCATCCTCTCGTTGTTGACGGGAGCAAGTGATGCGGCTTTCCTCTTGTAAACATCGTCTTCAGTTTCAAACACCTCCTGATTTTTTTCACTCAAGAAAGCCTCTTGCTGGGTGGCACCCCTTGTAGGGTAAAGGTCACTAACATCTTCAACATTTAGCTTTTTCTCTTTCCTGGACAATTTTGGGGGAACGTTAAGGATTTCAAAGGCTTTTTGATCATTGGAAGGCAAGGGCCTCAGGACTTTGTCAAACATATACCTCACTCTACTAATGATGCTGAAATCTTTATTCATAAGGGTGATCCTATGAGCATGGGCGGCAGCAATGTAAGCGTCGTTCATGAAATCAATAACAAAATCTTTTGTGGCCTCTTGCAGGGCAAGAATGGCTGAGAGTTGCCACTTCTTATTTAGACCAGAGACAGTTGCCACTTGAGACAATCTATCAGAGATCTCTTTAACCACCCTTATAAAAGCAGCTTTTGGAATGACATGCTGTGTAGCTCTCTGGGCTTTCCTGATCTCACTGAAACATCTTTGTATATAGAAGAACCTGGACTTCCTCTTCCTCTTCTGTGGCTTGGGGTGTTCAGTGGCTTCAGCAGATGTGGGCTCAGGTACCATTGTAGGGAATGAATCTTTCACAGGGTTAGCCTCATCCTTTGCTTCCTCAACTTCAGGTGAAGAAACATTTATGGAAGATGTAAGGACAACACCTGGTGTAGGAGGGATTTCTGTTGTAAAATGCTCTGGAGCCTGTGATGGACCAGCTTCTTCTACCCCCTTAGATTCATCAAATTTTAACTTTCTTCTACCCCCACTGTCCTTCCCATCTATATACACTCTTCTTGCAGTTTGCTTTGTCCTTGGCATCCAGAAAAGGTAAAATAACAACCAGAAGGACAATAACTGAAAGACAAACTGGCGAGGAAAGTGACGAAATGAGCAATTCCGATATGGCGCGATATGAACAAAGCGAGCAGAATGGAACAACGCCCTCGCTCCGTATCGGAGATGAGAAGACGATACGGCGCGATTAGGAGAAAACGACCACAACGTTTGCACGCCCTCGCTCCGTATCGGAGATGAGAAGACGATACGGCGCGATTAGGAGAAAACGACCACAACGTTTGCACGCCCTCGCTCCGTATCGGAGATGAGAAGACGATACGGCGCGATTAGGAGAAAACGACCACAACGTTTGCACGCCCTCGCTCCGTATCGGAGATGAGAAGACGATACGGCGCGATTAGGAGAAAACGACCACAACGTTTGCACGCCCTCGCTCCGTATCGGAGATGAGAAGACGATACGGCACGATTAGGAGAAAACGAACTCACCGTTTGGACGCCCTCGCTCCGTATCGGCACACCTCTTTTTGCTAGTGAAGAGCTCGAGAATTGAAAAGTGTACACGTCGGACAAATGACCACTTATATACCCAGGTAAATCATGACACGTGTCCGATACTGATTGTGCCACGTATCTGCATTTATGGTCCGTATGCTACGTGTCAAGTAATGACCGGTCCACTTGTTCGCCACGTGGTTTTTCGGCCACGTGTTGCCCAACGGCTACTGCCACGTGTATGACACTAACGGATACTGCCAGGTGGCATAATCCGCACCTACATAAGGGTGTGTTTCTTATCTGTACGGCTTTTTTCGGTTTCTGACCTTTGTTTCTATTGCTGATACGGCGCGAGGGTGACTGTTGGTTTTCTTCGCTTTCCTCTCTTTGCTTCGTTTTGGAGGTTCTGTAGATCTAGTCTTTTTTCAGCGTTCATTAAGCTCGTGTGACCACCTTTGTTGTGGCTCTTGCGCTTCTTACTAGGATCACCAATACGGCGCAAGGGGGCCTTTCCGTCTGAATCGTTTCTCTCTTATCGCGCCGTATCGTCAGAAGTTGGAAACATGTCTGAACCCATACAATCCAAGGTTTCTTCAGGAACTGGTAAAAGAAGAAGGCTTTCAAAAGGCTCAAGTGCATCAACAGCTGATCAGCCTGTGCATTCTTTTTCCTCTCCATCCTCTGCCACCAGTGTGAGAAAGCCAAGTACATCTCCAGGGAAGCGAACGCCAGTAGTGAGAGGTCAAGGAGTATCAGAGCTCATTGATATCACTCCATCAGAGAGGCTACTTGATTTTATGCTTCAGAATGGAATGGATCTCTCATTCTATGGAGTTGTGAAAAATATTTTTAATCCTGATTGGGAACTTGACAAAGTTCTGAAATCTTGTGAAAAATATATTATGGAGGACTTTTTGGAGTTTGAAACTCTTGCAGGTCCTTCTGTTGAAGTTGGCACAATTGACTATGTCCATATTCCCATTGGGTCAACAGGAAATGAAAAGGCAGTATTTACTAGGAAGTCCAGGGCCCATTCTATGGAGAGGTTTCATTCAACATACATATTTTGCTGCACTCATTCCAAAAATTGCAAGATGATGAGAAAATCTACTGCTTTTATTATATTCATCCTTGTCAAATACCCTATGAAAGCTGAGGAGCAACAGTTGGAAGGAGCAAAGAGTGCCAGCTTTTGCATGTTGGATGATCTGGCAGATGAAAGGGAAACAGAGGAGGTTGTAGATACAGATTTTGAGGCTTCCATTGCTGAGAATTTGGATGTTGCTCACTTCAAAGCTGAGACTATCATTGAGGAGAGCCAAGGAGATACAAACCCTCAACCTGATGAGAGTTCTCACCATATTGTTCCTTCCCTGCCATGTATACCTTTCAAGGACAAGGAGTACATTTTACTATCAGATATTCAAAAACTTTTTAATCTCAGGGAAGATTATTGTCTTGCAATTATTGCAGAGGCATCTGATGCTGCTAATGGGATAATTGACACAGAAAATGAATCAAAGGAAGAGATTCTGAAACTTGATAAAGAAACTCTAGATGATAAGTTTATTGATGCTGGTGAGGCATTCTCTCTTTGTTTTGAAAAGGCCAAAGAAGCTGAAAAGGAGTTGAGTATTACTGATGAGGACTTCGATCGCATTCAAAGCGAGCTCGGCATTTCCAATTTTGGAAGAGAGGAGTCTGAATATATTAAAGAATTGACTAACACCAATGAGACAGCATCATCAATTAATTTATGGAATCCGTTTAAATTGGAGTACGATGAAAATCAAGTGGTAAGATAATTTTGAATTTGCTTTTACACATTGGTAGGTTTACATTTCATGCTCATTCAGTATGGCTTTTATTTGCAGTTGGAGATTGCCGATACAGATAACTTCTTGGGGCGTGGCAAAGGATCGAGAGCTGCTAGTAACACCACCAAAGACATTGCACTCGGCCACTACTTGGCTAGGATTGACCCTGAATCCTTTTTTGTACTTCATAGTTGTTTCTCAGAGGACGCAGCATGGCCGATACTTTGTATTAAAGCTCTTACAAGGCTTCTAGGTTTCTCAGGATTACAATATAATGCCCACAAAATAATGTTTTTGGAAAAGACTGCAGCAATTAGGATTTTTGGCTACGATCCAGGTTACTCTGCTTCTAGAGCAGGATACTTTTTGGCGTTTTCATCCTACGCCTTAGCTGCAGACAGAACTGATGTAAAATCTATAGCTGGCTACAAGAGAAAAAAATTTATACGTTATAGAGGAAAGATTCCTGAGGAGGAAGAGAATGTGAGAGTTTTGGAAAACTAGCTTTGTATATATTCTTTCTTATATAAAAGTGCGATTGCTCATGTGTCATTGCCGTCTTTTATTTGCATTCTTTGAAGTTGTCGTCGAAAAAACCAGTTGAATAGCTCCTCCAAAGCATTGCTTTTTGTAACTCCTCCCCCATGCCTTATGCTTCGAAAATAACTTGTGCGTGCTTGATAGTGGGATTTTTCCATGCCTTGGTTGCTATAAGTTGCTAAGGGGCCATGCTCCTCCACAAAGAAAGGTCCATGAATATGAAGAATATGCTGCAATACAAAGTAACACAAATTTTATACCAATTGAAAAACCTGTCAAAATAAGCCGATATTAAATAATTATTACTTTACCAGATAAAAAGTGATATCTTTTTCTCCCCGTGCCTCTTTTATCGCCTGAACAAGCTTTGTGATTGATCTTTTGAACTCTTCCGCATATGTATATGTTGTCTTATGTTGCCTGAGGAGTTTCAGAAAAACATCAAGGTGTATCCAGACCTCCATTCTAAGAAACGCAAGCCTCGGCGTGCTTGCAACATTTGTTGTGATCTCACATAGCTCTCTCCAACACTCCCAAGCCGCATTCACCTGCTTTCCTGAGTGATTTCCTAAGAATCGTCTAGCTTTTGAGCCTCCCATAGAGACATCGGCCAAGATATCTCTTGTTTTTCCTGAAAGTATTGGATCCTTTCTTAAGTGAACTTAGCCCCCATGAAATCCCATTTTCGATAGCAATGCCTCGCATTTATCAATACACTCATCTGATAAAGATAATGGCTTACTGGAATATACGTAGTCGAGATCCAACCTGAGAAGCTTATCGATTATTCTAATCTCTGCATGCAAAGTACAAATATGAACATTCTTAAGAGAGATGGAAAGAATGGGATCCCAGATGTCTTCTATGTTTTTAAATTTACTCAAATCTATAGAGTCTCTATTTGGGGCTCTTCTTACTGGTCGCAAACTACTCCAATCTTTGGATCCAATACTTTCCATGCAATAAATGCAATGATATTTTGCATTTGCACCATTACATATTCCAAGCATACATTTGATAGTTTTCAAATCAACACTCATATGCCATTCCACATTAAATTTACCAACCCCATCAACTACCAACATTTTGCCTTCACTTTGAGACTTAATGATATTTGGAATACCTGTATGGTTGAACAACCATTTCAACGTTTGATGATTTTCAATTGGTACCTGGGCTGCACCAATCCACCAAATCTCCATCTCGGATTGGATCTTATGCAATGGAGCTTTGCCCTCGCCATTGCCATGGTCCAATGCCATGTTCATGAGGCAAATGCTAATTCTTTCCATCTTCTGTCTCTTTTGAATCTGTGCTTCATCCAACTTCAAGGCAAACTTTAGAACACCATAACTTTCTTCTACTGTGATTTTATACATGTGAACCATTGCAATTTGCACCTTTTTTAGATCAACCCATATATTGTTAAACTCATTGTAATAAAAAATTGCCTGTTTTTTTTGTTTTTCATAGGACATAGACCTTTCGATGTGAAAGTAATCTACAAAAACATGTGGAATCTTGCGATTCATGGAAATTCTTGCAGTGGAAACTGCAAGGGCTCGGGGCAATCCAAATATAGTTACCCTATTGCGTTTAAGATTTTTAAACCATAATCCAGAGATAGCACGGTAACCTTTTCGACTTATACCCACAGTATCGCATGTCTCTACGATTTCATTTGCTTTCACTGTGCCTTTTAAATCCTTCACTAACTCTCTCAGAGTTGGACCTCTCAAATCCACATTTTCTGGTGACTTAAGAATCCTCAAAATGTCTTTCTTATTCATGGTTTCCTTCAAAAGTTTGATTCTTTCCTCATTCTCTCGGATATTTATGCCTAATATGTTAGAGACATATTTCTTTGTAAGATTTAGTCTCCTTTTCTTTGCTCTCTCACACAAGCTGCTTATATTTTTTAACGGTCTCTTCCTCTCTCTAAATCCTACTGGAGTTTCTCTCAAGCGTATTAGCTTATTCTGCAATGAATTATTAACATTTTTCAAAATATCAATCTGACTTGTCAACTCTAAAATTTTTGTTTGTGTAGTTTCTAGTGCTTTTTTCATTTCGTGCACTTGGGCTATATATGTGTAAGATGCAGAGTATAACCTCATACAGTAGCCAAGCATTCCATTATAACATTCTCCAGCATATCTTATATAGTCATGGACATTCAAAAAAGGAGGTGGTTTACCTGTAGAAGGATCCCTGGGATAGATATTTCCATCTACCCACAAATCTATATACTTCATTCCTTGTGTTCGCAACCTGTTGGCTTCAATCTCATCTATCAATACTCGATGATGTATACTTCTCCAAGATGTGTAAGTCGGATCTAGCTGAATAGATAGCTTGTATTTACGTGTGCTTGCACCTGTGTTATTTGAAGTAGTATTGCTAGACATTCTAGCAAATGAACCGAGCAAGAATCTCACAGTGATAGAAAGCAAGTGCAGCAAAAGGAATGGTAAAAGAGAATAGTGTATAGAAAGAAAACGCGGGAGCAAACAAATGCGAAGTTCGTACGAAAATCTCGAAAATACAAAATCTCTCGAGTTCCAAGACAATAAACGGCCGAAAAGGTGACCCCTGACCTAGATTAAAAGATGAGGGCAATTAATGGCCGACCTCTTCAATGAACCAAATATTCTCTCATTAATCACATCTGGACAACCAAATTTAGAGGTTTTATTCTTCCTAAACCTCAACTAATTAGCAACTTAATCACTTTCTTACAAGTGCCATTTTTGAAGCGTTTTTGGCCCTAATGCCTATGCGGGGTTGGACTCCTATGTCTAGGCTAATACCATGAAGAAAAATAGAAGAGGAGAGAGAGATCACTATACAAACAGAAGAGAATTCAATTAATTATCATGTTGCCATGAACAACCAGTGATACATCATGAGGCAACCCTTTTGATTCTGGTCGTAGCCTTTCAATTAATCAATTACATTGTTTTAGTTGAATAGTTAATTTTAAATTAAATACGTTGGTTTTATTCCAACAGAATAGCCCATCAATATGAGCCATGGGAGTAGTATTGTCACTATAAGCACAAATAGTGGCACTTAGGCAGGTCCGCACTCTCCCTCTAGTTCTTCAACCACTTCCTCATGTGATGCAGTACTTCATACAACAATATTCTTTCTAACCACTACCTCCCGATGAGTTTGCAAAGCATTCCATATACAAGAGTACCAAGATAAAAATACTCCAATTTCAAGCTCTATTTCTAAAAGTGGTTGCCAGTCATTTCGTGATAGTCCATCCCTGATTCTAAGAGAGATTATGAAATACAGTATGGATGGCTTTTTTTCCTTCCCATCTCAAGATAGACTTCAAACAAATGTTCTTTTGAATGGCATTGTCCTTGTGCGAACTACAACTGCTTCTATTGAGGTTATAGTAGGGATGCAAGTATTAGCGCTAGTATATATACTAGCGTTCCCCGCGTGTGGAACGCTAGGCCGCTTCACGACAGCTTCGCTACCTCAAAGCAACGAGTGAAGTAGCTTTGCTATCACACGTCAACTTCGCTCAAGAATCCATTTCTCATCTTTCTCTTTCCTCTTTTTCCTCTCTCTCTCCCCCCTCCAAATTCCCTATGTCTAATTCTCTCTCTCTTTCTCTGCCTTCTATTTTAGTTTATTTTTCTCTTCTCCTGGTTTTCTCTCTCTCTATTCTCTCCCCTCTCTCCTCTCTCTCTCCCCGCTTTTCTTGTCTCTCTTTTTATTCTCTCCCTGTCTCCTCTCTTTTTCTTCTCTCTCCCTCTCCCCTTTTTTCCTTTTTTTTCTTCTTCTCTCTCTCTCTCTCTCTTTCTCTCTCTCCTCTCTTTTCTTTCTCTTTTTCTCCTCTATTTTATCTTTTCTCTCCCTATAATTCTCTCTACATATTCTCTCTCTCTCTCCTTGCTCCATCCACCCTGTCCCACCCCCTCTTCTTTCACTTTCTTCCCTCCCCCTCAGTCTCTCTTAAAATATGTAAATTTTATCTTTTCCCTATATATAGTTCTCTTTATATTTATATTCTCTCTCTTCTTCTCCTCTCTCTCTCTCTCCGCCCCCTTTTCTTCTTCTCCCCTTTCTCTTAATTTTCCATTTTTTCTTCTCTTCTTCTCTCTCTTTTAAATTTAATATTTTTCTTCTCTCCTCTCTCTTTTAAATTATATATTATCTCTGTCTCTCTCTTCCCCCTCTCTCCCTTTCTCTTTCTCAAAAAATAATCTTATAAAAAAAAAAAAGACGGGCCTCACCTCATCAAGCAAGCAGGATCCGGTCTCCGAAAAGGGGTCAGAGAGCTCGCGAGGAAAAGAGAGCAATGGATGAAGTAGCGAGAGCTGAATGAGAACGAAAAAAGATGAAGGCATTGCTCTCTCGGTCTTCTGCACTTTCGGCTCCATGCTTAGCAAGGAACAGAGAGACAAGCCCAAGGGCTGCAAGAAAGTTGCCATTTTCAGAGAAGAAGGGAGCCCCAGAAACAACAAGAGTTGCGAAATGAACGGACTTCGCAAATTATGAAGAAAAACTGGCAAGGTCATGTCTCGAAGCGAGGAGGAGATCATCGTCTTCAAATCTTTGAAGAACAAAGGCAAATGCATGCTTACTTGCATGATCAGATTCAGACGAACCATTACAAAATGGCATCATCAACCATCTCTGCATTGCCTTTCCTCAAATCTACTTGTCTTGTCCAGAGGGTAGGATAATAGATAAGGGGTATTTTCTTTTGCTTACCTTTCGTGATAAAAGTGAATTCATCTAAGCACAACTATAGAAAAGAGACAGGTTATACGTTTTGAGAAAAGACTGTTGAAAGAGGGATAGATTTTTTTTCCCTCGAGTCATAGGATCTGAGATTATTTGCCTATTGGCGAGTTCGAGAGATTATGCTTCTTGCTTCGGGTCTTGGATCTTGAAGACCTAGACAACTTAGGAAATCATGTAGACAGGGCTGAAAATTTGGTGGGATGACATATTTCATGAGGTAAAGATGTGTTGGAAAAAGTTGTGTTCATAGTCTTTCTTGGAACATCTTGGGATTGAAATGTTAGGGGTCATAGATTGTGCTTTCCTCTTGGTTTGTGTGTGATGAGGAGCATAGAAAATGTTGCTACCTTAGAACGAGGAGAGGCAAGAAGTCCTCTAGGGCCTAGGGTCATAGTGCTTGGAGTGGGTGGTTGGTGATACTAAGTTAGCCTCTTTGAGTCTTCTTGACTATTTGCATGATAAGTAGCCGTATTCAACTATTCATTATAAGGAGAGAAGAGGTACCCTTAGAAGTAGTCATTTAAGATAAGTTACTCGAGGAGTGTTCGTAGTACTTGATTGTTGAAGTTAAGGACCTTGTCAAATTTAAGGAGAACCTTAAGAGGAGAGAGTTGGGCTACTAGAGCTTCATCACTAAGTGAGGAAATAGAGGGTAGAGTTGTGCTATTAGAGCTTCACCATGTTGAGTGAGGAAATAGAGGCATAGATGAGATGAGTTGTACCATTTTAATCAAATTAAGAGAACGTTGTCTTCTTGAGTCATTTGTCCTAATTATTGGTCTTGTTGAGATCGAGCCCAAGCAAGTTGACTCTAGCACTAAGTCACTAAACCCTTCTAGTTTTCTTGATTGTGCATGCTAGTGAGGGTTTTCTCTATTAGCAAGCGGTCGTTAGCATGTATAAAATATTTGAGTGGGCCTTTTTCAACACCACTTCAAAGTAGGTTATGGACAAGTAATTTTCTTGTAATAAGTAAAGTACCAAAAAATGTTGTATCAGAGACTTGTTTTGCTAGTCAAATGCCATTAAAGGAAAATAATCATTTACTATCCATGGGCTTAGTTCCAATTTACACAAAGGGTAAATGAAAACTAGAACTTTTAGATAGCATGCAATATCAAGATTTTAGATTATTACATTTGAGAGTACATGATTATCCATCCAATATCACAAAAAAATCCTATATGTTATTAACATACAAATTCCACACGATCCTCCAAATATACATGTATCAACACTCCCATAAAAAAAGAATCAACTTGATAGTCCATTTTGCCCTTTTGATCTGCATTTATTGCATCACACAATCTCTTACAATGTCAATTTGAGTAAAACTTTTAAGGAAATACAAGCATACAATTTCAAAGTGCACCAACATGATGCATGCACAAGCATTGTGAGGGGAGAGATAAGGTAGTTCGTGCTTTCATATAAATACAAGTATATAATTTGAAGGGGCACATATGAAGGTTTTCGATCTTTCACTGGTTTACGTCAATTTGCTAATAAAGACATGCAACAAATTCATGTTATGGCTTTTCAAGCATGTGTGCAAGTGTCTTACTTTTTAGTGCTATCTCTAATGCAGGCTATCAAAATGGGCATACTAAGTGGCTTACGTGTGTGGGGCTAATTTCAAAGTAAAACATGGTGTTCATTAGTCTACTAGGGCCATATTTTTCATATTTCATGAATCCCCTTACAACGAGGGCATTGAGGAGATAAGCTGGAGATCATTACAAAGGTATGGCAGTGCATGCAGACTGTAGGGACCATGGTAGAGTGACTATGGTTAACATAGTTCATCATCTCTTCTAAAGGCATTCCTTTCCTAGTATGTGGAGTTTCATTATCCATGATAGCATGTACCTCATGATGACAATTTGGCAGCCCCATTCGAATGAGGTTATCCCCTTGTGACAATGTTGATGCCTTCCGTGGATCATTAAAGGTTCGAGTGTGGGTAGCCCAATCCATATAGTACACTTCACCTGACTGCAGCAGCAATGAAGTAGGCAAGTTATTATCCCTAGGATAATGGTTAATGAAGCCTTATGTACACCTAACTAGACATTTACAGAGGGCAGCATTAGCTCCCCCATGTTCACTTATTGCTTCCATGTTCACCGATATAAGTGAGGCTTGGCATGCCATCTGATTGTCCTCTATACATTCTATAGACACGAGAGATGATTGATGGCTCATGGTGGCAGAGGGCCGGGTGGGGGGGGTCAATGATGATGGACACTTGAGAAAAAATAGCAGTCATGTAAGCTGTAAAGAAACACGAGAGAGAGAGAGAGAGAGGCATGCCTGCAGGTCCAAGCATTGTTCCCAGCCTGGAGGTAACGGAGCTTGAGAGAGCAGATCAACCCATTGATTCTGTCGCACCTGCGCGGGGTGATCAAGAGGAGGAGGAGGAGGAGGATGTTGCTGTTGTTGAGACAGGGTTGCAGCAGCGGCTTGATGATCCTTCCACTCTCTTTTCCTCTTCCTTTCGCCCCCTTCTCCTCCCCCTCCTCCTGCAGTTGGTGGCGGCCATAGCCATCTAACTTCTTTATCCTTTGCATTCTCCATTGCGCTCTCTCTCTCTCTCTCTCTCTCACTCAGAAATGCCAGTGCTTGTTGGTAGGAATTCACTCCCCCCAGCACAAATACGAAAATGCATTACCCATTTTCTAACGAATACTCACTCTTCCGAATGACATTTTAACCCCTCCCAACGGATACCCAAGCCTTCTCTTCGAATACCCATTGTATGTTCGCCCCTTTTTTATTTTAACACGGAAAACATAATAATAAGAGAACACTTGGGTTACTTGCATATATGTCGTTTGGGGGCTTGATTTCACAGGCTTCCTCAGGACTTCTTTGCATTGGAAGTTGATTTCTTACCCATGCTCATGAACCATCTCAGCTTACTCTTCACCCTCATCCATCCATCCATCCATTGGCATAGCCCATCGTATGCTTTGGGGTTTTTTAAATGTGGTCAATGAACTATATGGTTATATAAATGGTATTTACAACATCTGGAAGGATGAGGCATTTCCACTTAGGGAAATATTAGACCATTGACAATATGTCTATTGACTTAAACAAAAACTTTGAAAGCAAGAGATTGCTTCTTATTCATCTCACATAGAGGACCATGTATGCAACATTTCTAGTTCTAGCTAAATGTGGTGTTCAACTAAGTTGTGGGTAAACCAATGGTACGGGTGCGCAAGATGGAGACAGAGCGGAGCTTTCAATTGCAAGGGAACTTGTGATGAATCTCTAAGAGGATAGCACACATTATTTTTTATAGCATGGCTAGCCTGTATGCAGCTCGAATGGATTGGGGAGGACATTGTTGCTGAAGAAATAGCGCAATTAAAGCAGCCAAAAGGGGATATAAATTGATCAAGGGATGTAGAGACATATGCAATGCATGCTAAAGCAAAGCAACGTGATGTCCAAGCGATTGTCCAAGCTTTCTTGGCTGATATATACAAGATTTGGGATGCAAGAAAGAGAGAAGTTCTCTCAACCTTGAAGTGCATTCATAGAGTGGAGATAGAGCTCCCGATGGAGTAGATGTGCAGAAGATATTATGATTTTTTTGTTCTTGGGCTTTTTTTAAAGTTTATGGACAAAGATCCCAATGATGATGAGTTCTCCAAATGGTTTGCTAACACCTATCAAGCTCATTGCACTTTGCTATATTATTAGTTTTTTGGGAAATTATTTTATCACGTCTTCGTGGGTTCTCAAGATGAGAGGAATTGGATTTTGTCTTGCTCTATTGGTTTTAAAGGAAATTTGGTGATAGTCTTCCTTGGTCTGCTTTTTTCTCTCCTGAAGAGGTTTTACTATCAAAGTGCCATGTGTGGGTCACCTTTCCAAATCTACATGCATTGTTTGAAATTGAGGTTAAAGCTATTACTGGTGCACTCGAAAAGGTTTTGTATGTGCCACATTTGTCTTCTAGCCCTAGAGGTTTAGAGGAGGCCTTGTATTCTATGAGAGAGGAGGGGGGAACCCCCTAAAGCTCTGGAAATCATTCATCAATGTGGTCTCAATGTCTTTGTGAAGTCAAGTTTGCAAGTTTTCCTTATGTGTGCCAGCTGTGCAAAAAAACAAGCCACTTTGCACATGCATGTCCACAAAAATAGTGTACTAAAGAAGGCACATCTATGGATAGTGAGACAAAGAAGACTCACTCTAAGAGTGAGCAATCAACAAGTAACAACTTGGAGAAGAAAGAGAGTAGCTACCCACCTAAGAACATTGCTTCTATTGTGTCCAAAAGCCCCAATGAAGGCATCAATGAGGGGAAGAAAAATGGTATCAATGAATGCAAAACTCTCTCACCAATGGACAGCACTAACAAGAGGCATGAAGCTATAGGTGATGCTAAGGCTGATGGAAAATAAAACTCTCCCCTTGAAGTAGGTTGAAAAAGGCATGAGTGGGCAAAGCTAGGTAAAGTTTCTATTAAGAAGCTGGCAAGGGAAAAACAACCTTTCACTAATGTGTATGCTCATATGGGAAGCCTTACAGACCATAACTCCTCATACTCTATGGACAAGCTTTCAAAAAAATTCACTATGCTATCCTGGAATAAGAGATGCTTGTCCTCAAAGGATAGTCTATTTGAGGTGGCAACATTAATCATGAGATGCAAACTTGATGTATTTGGGCTCCAAGAAACAAAATTGAGGGAGGATGACATGTTGATTGGTTTAGTTGATGGATATTGCTATATTTGTTGGGATAAAGGGCAGCGCCCAATGCAATGCCTGTCCCCGCCCTTAAGGGCTGACTTTTTCATGACTTATATACATATCTAAAACATTATTGAGGTACTCTTTAGTACCACTAAAAGACTATGTCTCTATCTCTCATCTCTCTCAACCTACATCAACAGCATCACTCCATTGATCCGTGCATACAACAAAGTGGTATCAAAGCGTAGGACTCGAGAGCTGGAGTCCGGCATTGTGAAGCATGAGCTTGGGAACAGGTAGAACAAGTCTGTGAGAAATGTCACAAGTTGTGGGCAGCCATAGCTCAACAACATAGTGGAGCTTCTCTTCCCTATTTTTTCTATAGCCTATCTAGGCTTGTTTGTGGGCCTTCCTTGGGTACCATTGGTGCCCCCCTTGAGCCTCCTCACCTTCAACATCTCAAGCAAGTCTTCAGGACAACTCACGTTGATTTGCACCTGTTGCAGGAGGCTGACATTGACAGGCAGCTCCTCAGGGGCTTTGCACTCCAGTGGACATATTTTGGGCAACTCTAACATATTTGGATGCTTGACATAGACCTTCAGCATTGATATTGGCCATTGCTATTGACATTGGGCTGATACATTCAGTCCAAAACAGGGAATATACAATTTTACAAGTTGTATACACAGGGCAACACACATCTTTATGGGTTTGATGCTCACATGTCATGCTTATATAATAGCTATTGGATGCCAGTGGATGCTAGATGTCTTGGAGATCATGTGCCATTAGCTTGAAGTCTTTTTTGGGCTGATCTTGGCACATATTTGAATCAGTTTGTAGACTTACTTGTGGCTGGAATACATAGTCCACAGCCTGAAATTTACAGGCAACACCTTGTCCTGAGATGACATTGGTCCTTGTACATGTCTATTGATGCATATGCATGCTCAAATGATGTCAAGACACTGAGGAATGATACGCATATGACTTGAAGTGCATTTGGACTGATTTTGACTGAGATTTTACTCAGTTTTGATAGGGATTTGTTGGCTGTAATGAATAGGATTGAGTGCCACTTTGAGGATTTGTGCATTATATATTGCTTCCAAACTTGATTTCAGGCATCCAGAATGATGTATTGATGCTTGACTTTGATTTCATGTATGTGGAAATGGCTTTGGGAAGATCTTATGCTTGTTTTGGAGGATTGAAATCTTGCTCTTGACTGTCATAAAACTATAGGTCACAAGGACAAATCTGAGAGGGTTTTTCCTGATCTCTGTTCTTTTTGATTGAGTTGGTTGACATTGTTTTGGTACTAGATTACCCACATACACTTTGGGCAATGATTTGACATGTTTTATATGTCATCTTTGGGCTGAAATGAATCAGTTTTTGCTGACATTGTGAAGCTATAAACAGTGGACAACAGGTCTTGTTTGCAGGCAGTTCTCTGCAGATAGGCCATACATGCAACTATCAAATGCTTGTTGGACATACACTGATGTATGTAACCGAGTCTATATGTCATTGATATGCTGGGTTATGATCAATATACCGATTTGAATGAAGGATTTTGGAATCTCTTGCTGGTAGAAATTTACAATCCTTCTTGGTCACTTGTCTTGACATTTTTGGCTTGTAGTTGTGCAATTTTGGGCTGCAACTATTACTAGCAGTAGTGATAGTAGCAATCTATTGCATATCAAGAAGCTTGAAGGAGCATACAACTTTGCAGTTTGGCAAAACTAGTGCTATAACATCTTGTTGCAAAAAGAAGCAGGCAAAGCCGATCAAAGAGAAGGAGATAAAACCAGCTAATGTAGATTAAGATGACTGGGATGAGTTGAATGAGCTTGCTCGCTCGACCATCGAGCTTTCAGTCTCCAATGCATTTTTGTTCAACATAGAAGGACTTGATACTGCTTATGCCATTTGGATGCGACTACAGGAATTGTATGCCCAGAAAAGTGCTGCAACAAGCAAAGTCTACTGGTTGAAGAAACTCATGGATTTGCGCATGAAAGAAGGCACTGCCATGTCTACTCACCTCAGTGAGTTTAATTCCATTTTCAGCCAGCTTGTTGCCTTGAAGTTCAACATGGAAGAAATAACATGAATATGGATAATGACATGCACACTTGGGTTTTAGATTCTGGTACTCTACTCATTTCATGTCACTAGAGAGAGTGGTTTTTCGACTACACTGGGGCTAGACATGGAGTTGTCCATCTTGGGGACAACTATGAATGTGACATTGCATGTATTGGCAGTGTGAAGTTGCAGTTTTAGCATGGATATGTCTTCACTCTTCAACATGTACCTCAGCTCAAGAAGAGCTTGATTAGTACTGGTCAGCTAGATGGTCAGCTAGATGATGATGGTTTTCATACTACCTTTGGTGATGGGAATTGGAAGAGGGTTATTGCCAGAGGTTGCAAGAGTGATACTTTGTATCCACTTCATGTATCTAGTGCACATGACCATGTTGTTGTCATGACCGAGTAGCCAAGTGTTTCCTTGTGGCATGGCCAGTTGGGACACATGAGTTGGACATGAATGAAAGTACTTTCTCGTTTGGATTACTTGCCTTATCTTTGTTATGATTATTTTGAGCACTGTGATCATTGTGTTTATGGTAAGCATGCACATATGTCTCATAAAAAGTTTCTTTTATTGAAATCCTCTAGAGTTAGTACATTCCAATGTCATCTCTAGGGGGAAAGAAATACTTTGTCACATTTGTCGATGATGCTACTCGGAAGATATGGGTTTACCCTATTCGTAGCAAGGATGAAGTGATTGACACAGGTTTCAGAAAGTCCTAGCATTGGTTGAGAACTAGACTAATAAGACACTTAAGTATCTTCGCTCTGTGACAATGGTGGGAAGTATGTGTCCAAAGCCTTTCAAGCATTTTGTGATAATAAGGGGATAAAGAGGGAGCTCACTGCCTCTCATAATCCACCCCAAAATGAACATTAGGAGAAATATGAACTCTATTTTTTGCCCCTTAAGGAGTGAATAAACAAACATAGGCCTAACCAATGAAAGAGTTGGGATTCCAGATTCATGTAGCATGAATCTTCTTGCCATATCTTGGCCCAAATCTTCCCTCAACAATAAAATAAGGGGAAATGTGGAGAATATAATACTGACACTTCTTGGAAGTTTGTAACTCAAAATTTCATTTTCTTATTTTTTAATGTTTGACTTTTTATTTTTTCCCTTTTTAGTTTTCCCCTCTTTCTTAAGCGGAACTTAAATTTATCATATCTCTTTCCCTACTTCTTCTTTCCTGACGAAATTTTACAGCCTCATTGTTGCTTGCCCTATCTGTAACCCTGTGAAATTTCATTTCCTCTACATAAACAGAGTGTGAGTTTCACATGTTTTATGAGAGCAGATCTTGTTCTACTAAAGCCCTAAGATTTTCTTCACAAACTTTACAGGCATATTGTTCTCTTCCATGGATGTTCTATTGTAAAGTTTTATCTCGTTTTGATAAAACCTGTGCAAGTTATGCGCATTCTCTGACATGTAATTTCTTTTGTTTTGATACTCTAGGAGTCTCTTACAGTCAAGAATAATGATATTTTGACACCCAACTTCTTCTTCAACATTTTACAGTTTCTTTGTAAACAAAGTTACAGATATGTTGACTTTTTTTTTTGTTGCTCCCATAGTTAAATTTTATCTCGTTTGGACAAAATGTATGCAAGCTATATGCATACTGAGCTTTCCTTTGTTTTTTAACTCCAAGAGTCTTTGAGGGTGGAGAACAATGATTTTTTAAAAACTCAAGTTCTTCCACATCTTTGGGCTTCTTTACAAAGAGAACCATAGGTATATCGCCTCTTTTTTCTGTTGCTCCATGGTTAAGTTTCAACTCATTTTGACAAAGCCTATGTAAGTTATATGTATGCTCTGACTCAATATTTATTCTGTTTTTGTACTCTAGGAATTTGTCAGTGAAGGAACAATGGTCTTGTTATAAGTCAACTTCTTGTTCAACATCTTTGGGCTTCTTTGTGAAAAATTTTACAGGTACAATGTTTTTTAAAAATTGCTCCATTTGAATTTCATTTCATTTGGAGAGAACATTTGCAAATTATACACATGTTGATAGGTAACTTTTCTATTTGGTTATTATATATACCTTCACGGAGAAAAAACATTAGTAACATACTTGCAATGGAGGTCTTCAATAGGAAAGATAGTGGCAGTAATTGGATTTGTGATAAGTACTATAAGTTGGATTGGATTTTGATGCACCCAAGTACTCGAGGGATTTTCAAGGTCAGGCGTAAGGATGTTGCAAACCCTAGCAAACATTGGAAATGTAGAATTTTAGAGTTCAGAAAAGTTTTTAATGGAACAAGTACAGTAACAAAATTGCCGATCCAACATGTTTATACGCACAAACAGATCTCTATACACAACAAGAACTACATTGCAAATTGTAAACAAAACAATAAGTTTTTAAATTTTATAATTGCTTATTCTTTTGCATTAGAGTTGTTTTTAAAAATCTTTGCAGTGTTCTAATTCAATCTTGTTTTACTGATAGCTCTATATCCATCAACTTTGCATGAATGACAGAATGTGGAATGTTTGAGCGGGAAGGTACATGTTTGTTGGCATGAAGACATAGGTTCTTTGATCTATGATAATAACTTTGCAAGTCAACTTGCAACTCAAAAAATATATTTTTATAATTCATTATATGTAATAGAAAGCCAGAGATTACAGCATGTCCCATTGCCGCCACTATCTAGTGGTGAATGGTTGATTGGTAGCTTGGAGTTGTTAGAAGCATGTAAGTCCAAGATAAAATTTGATATCAATAGTGCTATGAACCCCACCACAGGCTCCAAAGTTGTGCATCTTAGTTGGTTTATTCCATTCTCATTGTTTGCACATTTGTTTGATTCATGTGATGTTCTAAAGAAAACAAAGATTACTTATCAATACAAGTGTTCATCCCATGAATGGATGAGTCAACTATTGGGTGAGTCTTGGCAAGTCAAAAGAACATATTTTGATGAGACGATTGAGTGTAGGGTCAACCAATCTGATCTCACATTCAGTTAAATATTTTTTACTACTTTGAATGCCTTGATTTAATTGACATAGGTCTTGCTTAGATGAATTGTTGTGTTATTCACATTTACTTACCATTATTTTTGTTTTTATTACAGGTATTTCCTCACTAGACAAACTCTGTGTATTCGCTTTCGATATAGAAGATAGCGACTTTTGCGAGGGGAGTGGATAAGCTTGGATTGAGATACCCGAGATGAGACACATGCAACTCTCATAGATGTGGTTATCTTGTGGAATGGTCATAATCCTTTTGTGGTCAGCATAGAGAGCCATTGTCCCATTTCTTTTCTGAGATAAGAAATCCAATTAATGTCCAATGAGCCCCTCTGCAACTTCTATTTCAAGTTAGATAATATAAAAGTCAGGATTCGTAGTGAGCAATCTATGACATGTAAACAATGTGCTTCTCCACATATCTTTGAGATAATGGAATCCTTGTAATTTTTTTATAAATAATGAATATAAACTTTTTTAAACTTTTGAGTATTTTCAATTTAGATAATCTTAGTTTACTGTGATCCAAGCTTGCGATAATACATAGTATAATTAGTCAATCGTGCTGGTTAAAATCATAATTAAATTGCAGGCCGGAGTTCTATAATCTATGTAATATTGTCTTTGCATAATGATATATTGTAGCTCATTTCTTCTACTTATTTCTTAAAATTAAATATTAAATTAGATCCATGGAATTTTGAAGGTCTTTTAGATTTCTTTTCTTAAAAATTTTCGATATTTTCTGTAGTTGGACTTGAATATACTCGGCAATCCAAGTATATTTGAGGATATAATAATGTAGAACGAAGCATTTGTCTGTATGAGTAATTTTAACGATTACTTTAAAGTATTGAAATAAAGAAACTAAGGTAAGAGTTTTAATTTGAAACTTTAGGGTTAAAAAAGAACCTTTATTTGAAACCCTAGATACATAAAAGTTGTAACTTTAAACTCATTTTCACTTTCATTCTCTACTTCCCTACACTTGTGCTCCCTGTCCTTCTCTCTTTGTGTGCCATGGCTACCACTCTTGCCTTTGCCCTATGGATTAGCTCCACACACTACGCACACATAGGAGACCAAATATATCCTAGGTTTTGTGTGACCTTGAGTCTAGAGAGCTTGTTTTCTGCCATAGACCCTAGCTCTAGTATAGTGGCATCATTTTGTGATGCAGCAAAACCTCTCACCTGCTCTATTCCGAACTCTGCTGTCAAATGAGTCCCCATAGATTTCTTATATAGTTTATGTGCTGGATCAAGCCATGAAAAGGTAATAAATCAAGCCCTCCTGCATGTGGGGTAGCATCTCCTCACCAGAGCAATGCCCATCTCATCCCGGGACCATGCCAAGATGGATCACATCGAGTATGATGCAGCATTTTTCATATATGTTTTGTGCACTAAGGTGCAAGAGGAAAGTGAGGAAGACATCGACACATCCTCTTAGCCACAACTAGAGTATTTCAAGAGGGAGCCTGAGGAGATCACACTCAATCGGAGAGTAGAGGCAACACAAAGCTTAACCATTGTGCACCCACCACCTTGCCCTGATGAGACACCGACAAGCGATGAGCCATCCCTTGCTTCTCTCCATGTTATCATCATCATCAAGGGGGTGGAATATTTACTTATGCAGGATGTACTAGAAATTTTGGAGCTAAGAGAAGAAGAACTATATTGTATCATGGTGTGTGATGCACATGATGATTTTATAGATTTTGATATACAAGATGTCCCAGCACATGTTGATGAGGTGGCTTGATATGATGGCGTGAGTGTCAATGACATTTGTGCCATTGTGAACATCCAAGAGTACATTGAGAATGTGGCGCCACAGTATGAGATCTCAGATGAGGAGTTTGAGTGGTTGCAAGAAAGCATTTTTGGACCTCGACCCGACTACGCATTCCTTCCCAAGAGAGAGAGACGAGGGTGGCCTAATAATGTTATCGGATTCATGCAAAAATTTACTACAAACTTGTAAATTGGTGGGCTAAAGCTCCTCTTTTGGACTCCCTCTCCATTCTTGTCACTTCAAAAACCAATCGGCTTGAATCTGGAACTACATTCTGGACTTTATATCCCTTGCCTTTAGAGGCATTCAATGTACTTTCATGGTGGAGTTATGAGATGATTTCGGACTGCTATTGGCTTTCCAAAACTACCATTTGATGGGTTGAAGCTCATCCTATTGTATTTTCATCTGCTCTTGTCACATCAAAGGGGTATCTTGGCTTGCGATTTTACCTACATGCTAGACACAAGATTCTTGTAAAGAGCTTGATCAAATATACTTCTTGCTTTGTTTATGGAATATATGAAGATTGGTTTTGGCTATCCAAAACAAAAGTTTTCTTGCCAATAAAACATACACTCAATTGATCTATCATTTCTAAGCATTTTATGGTGTGGTTTGGACTTGGTCATGCTTCTAGACATTATGATTGTGTCTTCTTGAATGATAGAGGCTTTGTGAAGCCTCTCAAATAATTTGTGCTTCTTTTGAGGTCGGGATAGTCAACCTATTGCACAGATTATTGGGGTAGCTGCTCCCATCTCTTTTCCTTGTAGCATTTCTCATCATATTTGGGTGCTTTCTGACATTGGATGAATTGAATGTCTAAGTGCAAGCCAACATTGCACTAGCATATTAAAGAGAAGATTAAGAACCTATCTTGCTTGTCCTTTTCATGCATGGGCTGATATAGGTAGCCACATTTAGAGGTAGGAAAGGGCAAGAAGATTACTAACCATCTTTTTTCTTCTACAAGTGGTCTACATGCTTTATCTTGCTTGATACTTGAAGTTTATGACAAGGGTGATTTAATTGGAAGATCAAGGAGTTGTCTTGGAGGATTTATGTGATCTACTTGGATTGATATAGGCAGTCCTCACAGTCATCTTGTGGGCAAAAAATATATCTTTTATTCTATTGGCTTTGACATGGAACATTGTACCTGCAACTAGGTGCTCTAAGCAGTCTTATGTTTTGGGAGCTTGAGCTATTAACAAAGGTGTTTCTTAGATGTATTTTTGGGTTGATTTAGGGCTGTAATTTTCAGCCATAATAGCTCCAAACTAATAGCGGCCAATTCTTCCTATTCCTCTTGCATCATACAAGCCCTCTTGATAAGATTTGTATCTTCCAGGAGCTTTTGCGATAGAACACTACATGTACCCTTCATCTAGCTAATTCCTCTTGATGTAAGAAGAATTTTTTATCTTCCAAATCATTTGCTATAATATTTGATTCCCTTGGGCTGAAATTTCAAATCATACCACTTGAAGTTAGTTCAAATCCTATTGCCTTAAAAACATGGTCTTTGAACATAGTCTTGCCTAATCTCCGATCTATATTGTGTCTGACTTAAGCAAAGTGGATTAATAGTTGTTTACATGAATGGGTGTTAAGATACAAGGAAGCCTATGGTAATGCATTCCAAATGATTGAAGGTTTACATGATCTTGATGACAATGCTTGAAGTTGGAGTTCTTCAATCCATTCTTGAAACCCTAAAACTCTTCTCTAATCCCATCCAACTCCTGATTCCAAGATCCCTTCCATCTTACTCTCTTCACCCTGTTGCCTCTTACCCTCGCGTTAGACTTTCGACCCCAATAGTAGTGAACTCGACGTGAAGTCGACAGTAAAGGTTTGTAAAGATGGGGGATTTTGCTGGATCAAATGGCAACATGCCAATGCTCATATGATGAGTGTTATTATAACAGAATTCAGCAAGATGTAACCAATGATCCCACAAAGATTGAGTGTCATGGCAAAAATGACGAAGATAGACTTCCAACCATTTATTGACATGCTCCATTTGTCCATCGGTTTGGGGATCATATACTCCTCCAAAAACGTGAATAAACTCCTCCAAAAACTTCCCATGAACTTAGTATCATGATCATATACCATTTTCAATGGCATACCATGAAGCTTAAAAATACATTCCACAAACTGTTCAACCACTTGTTTTGCTCTAAATTGAGCCTTGGTAGGGATGAAATGAGTTGATTTAGTCAACCGGTCCACCACCACATAAATGTTATTCCACCCATGCTTTGTTGTAGGTAATCCCACAATAAAATCCATTGTAATATCAGTCCACTTGCCTTGAGGAATAGGAAGTGGCTGAAGTAAACCACTGGGTAGAAGAGATGAGTCTTTATTTTATTGACACGGAAGACATTGCATAACATAATCCTTAACATCCTTCCAAATGCCCTTCCAATCGAAACTCTTATGGATATTGTCAAATGTTTTGAACAACCTATGGTGTCCCGCTAAAGGTGAAGAGTGCATCTCATGCAAGACGCAGTCTTTGAAAGAGGATTGTGGTGTCAAGAATACTCTACCACGATACCATAAAAGATTCGTGTGCCATTTGAAACTTGGATACTCTTATCCTTTGCCTTGCTGAAATTCCTTCATCATCTTTGATGCTTTCTCATCAAGTAAATACTCCTCTTGAATGTCATGGATCCAACCCTTATGCACGGTTGAAATGGTAGAAATGGAACATGCCCACATTCTTGATAAGGCATCCACCACCACATTATCTTTTCCAGCCATATAAGATATCTCAAAGTCATATCCTTGAAGAGTAGCTAACCATCTTTGTTGCTTGGGAGATAAATTTGGTTGTGAAAGAAAGTATTTCAGGATATGATGATTGATTTTGACCTTCAAATGGCTGCCATAGATGTAATGATGCCACTTTTTGATAGCATGCAATATTGCTAACATCTCTTCTCATAAACATGTAATTGACACTCCTTGTTATCAAGTTTTCGGCTCTCATAAGCTATGACTCCATGATCTTGACATAAAACAACCCCAATTCCTGCGGAGACTCCTTAGAGAAATCCGAGCATACAAGGATGGGCGTGCTGAAATTAGAAGAGATTTTAGCTCATTGAAACTTTGATTGGCGATGGAGTCCCAAAAGAAAGCCTCTTTTTTGAGTCTATCCGTCAATGGAGCCACCACATGAGTATAATTATTGATAAAATTTCTATAGAAGGATGATAACCTAAGGAATCCTCTCAAAGAGGTTGCATTCATAGGAGTAAGCCATTCTTTAACACATTTTACCTTATTGGGGTCTACTTTAATCCCTTGTTCTCCCACAACATGACCTAAGTATTCAACTTCATTTTCCATGAAAAAACACTTCGTCATCTTGGCAAAGAGTGTGTGTCTTTGTAATGTGTCAAATACCTCTCTCATATGCTTCAAATGCTCATCCTTGGATTTGCTATAGATTAGGATATCATTAAAAAAAGCAAGGATTGTTTTGAACAAACTAAGAAGTGGCATAACTCTCTTTCAGTCCTAAAGGTTGTTTTGAACTCATCTCCTTTCTTCATTCGAATTTGATGATAACCCAATCGAAGATCTATTTTGGTAAAGACCTTTGCAGCTTTAAGCTCATCCAAAATATCATCAATTCGGGGAATAGGATACCTATTCTTGACTGTTGACTTGTTCAAATCCTGATAATCAATACACATGCGAAATGATCCATCCTTCTTTTTGACTAAGAGCACGGGAGAGGCAAATGGTGATTGACTTTGCTGAATTAAACCCATTTGCAGCAATTCTTTGACTTGTCACTCCACTTCTTCCCTTTCAAACTTGAACAAGCAATGGTGAGGTTTGTTGATGGGCTTTGTATTAGGCAACAAATCAATAGGATGGTCAACCTCTCGCTTTGGAGGAAAAGATGATGGTGGCTAAAATAAGTCTTTGTATTCCTCCAATAGCTATTCCAATCTCGGATCCCTTTTCTTTGAAGAAGAAGATGATTGATTTGTTGATTTCCCTTCATCTACTTTTGCAAGCAAAAGAGTGAAGATGCATGACTTGGCATTGATTTCTTTTTGCAATTTCTTCATGGAGATGAGTTCTATTTGTTTGTGGTCTATGCCTTTCAACTCTATGTGCTGTCCTTGCTAATTAAATCCCATTTGCATTTGTGAATTTGCCAAGTGTTTTCATCCAATTACATCCAATGATAATATCAATAGGCCCCATATCCAAAGTGATCAAGTCTACTTGTATTGTGCAAGAGGGCGATAACTCAATTGAAGTGCATGGACACACTTCTTTACTAGCGTCATATGCACCATTGGCAACTTGTATTTGCAAGGAAAAGTCCATACTAATGGGTAGCAACTTCAGCCCATTCAAATATTTGGTGTTGATGAAGCTATGAGTGTTGCTCGTATCCACTAAAATATGTGCAACCTTGCCAGTAATGAAACCTTTGAGTCTAAGTGTATTTTCCCCTTTGCAACCGGTCCATGCATCATGTGAGATGGTACACAAGGAAGCATGAGAATCATGAGTACCACCTGGATCAAATGGAAATCCATCCATGGGATCTTAAAATTCTTCATTGGTGGCATGCTCTTCTTCATGAATCTCTTCAACCATTGGGTATGCATCAACATGCAGTAAATTCCCCTCTTGATCTTTTTCTTCTTCCACTTTCTCATCTTGAGTGATCACCATGTTGATTTTTGAGTTCTTAGCTTTACACTTTAGCTTATGATCTTGTGACCACTTCTCCCCACATTTGAAGCATGATCCATTTGCATGCATTTCTCCAAGCTTGTTGTGAGGAAGGAAGTTGCTGTTAGAACTATTTTGGGGCAGTTTAGGAGCATTTTTAGCTCTTGAAAAAGTACCTCTTGGCTCAACCACATTTCTAAAAGTTTACCCTTGTTTCTATATAGAATTTCCACACTGTTTAGAGGCATAAACAATGGAAAATGTTGGCACTTTGTTATTATAACTGTTTTGACTGTTATAACCTCTATTTTCTTGCCTAAAAGAGTCTCTTGATTGGTTGAAACGTTTCCCATACTTTGTAGGTTGATTGGAAATATTATTGCCCATACTTCTTTGCTGGAAATTTTCTGCATCTCTTTTCTACTTCAAGGAGTATCTTTCAGCCAATTATATGACCTCATGTAATGTTTTTGGTTGTTGAGCTCCTACCTGCGATGATAGGGCAGGATCAAGACCAAAAATGTATTTATTTAGCTTAGCAAAATCTGAAATGCCTTCAACATACATGGAAAGATTCAAGTAAGTGTTGTAAGAGTCTCTAACGGACATTCCTCTTTGATCGCATGTATACCATCTTCTTTGAAGCCTTTCTTTTTCCAAAGGAGACCAAAAGACATCAATCATTGCTTGCTTGAACTCCTCCCAAGAGTCAAAGTTTTGTCCAATCTTGTGCATGTAACGCCACCAAGTATGGGCGTAACCTTCAAGATGAAGAGCCGCAAAATAAATCTTTGCTTCTTCACTTATAGGATAAAGGGTAAAGTATAACTCGAGCTTATTGATCCACTCCTCCCATTCTGAAGGTGAAGCATTATCTCCTTTGAAATTAGTGATATGGATATTTTCCTTATATTCTTTTTCATTGTAAGATGCCGGCCCATGAGAATGTTTTCTCCATGAATCTTTGTTTCATGATTTTTTTCTAAAAGGAGGTGGCCCAAAACCATGAGATGAAGGTTGTCCATTTGAAACATGCTCTTGGTTTGGGATGTCATGAGCTGATCTTCGCTCATCATGCCTTCCACCTTCATGAACTTGATTGTTGGCTGCATTTCCTTTTTGTACGTTTGAGGGCTAATGATAAAAATTCTTGTAGAAGGGGTTACATCCATGATAAACATTATCCCATCGAGTGTTGTCTTGTTCCCCTTCATGTCTATGATTATCTTTTGGGCTGCAAAACTGAGACCTTGGGGTATGAATGCCATGAATTTGTGAAGGATGATGGTTGCCCCTTACTCTAGATGGTTCTCCCCTTTCAAAAGTGTGCATAACTGGTTGAGACTTCTCTTTGCTTAGATGGGGAAGATTACCAACAAAGGGAATTGCATGGGAGTCTTCAATAGTTTGAGGTTCTCTTTGTGGCTTGCTTCTAATTTCCTTTACGATTGAGATGAGCTCTTGGAATAAAGATTTGTTGCTTTGCTGTAAATCAGAGATTCCTTGGTTTACTTGTGTCATCCCTTGCAAAAAACCTTGATTCATATGTCTTAAGCCTTCATTCAAAGCCTTCAAATCCTTAGAAAGGCCTTCATTGACATGTCCCAACTCTTTTGACAGTAAGAGATAATCATTCCCTGCATGATCTTCATGTATATCATGTTGTCCTTGATGTGTGTTGTAAGCAATCCCAATGCTTAATTCTTAATCTATTTGATCAACATTTTGGGCTTCAATTGTGTAATTTTGATCCTCTTGGAAGTATCTGACACCATCATTCCATGCCTCACTAATGGGATCTTTCTTCTTATTCCTGGCCATTAAGAGACAATGATGTAGTAGTAGACAATTTGTCACTTAATCCCCTGTTTCTATCAGAATATAGCACTAATACCAATACTTAATAGCTCTATGGGAATCTTATTATATGGAGATATACCATATTTCAAAAGATATGGACTTGGGTTGGATACTTTGGGTGAAACAATGTCAAATAATGTCCCCTTGTATGCTATCTGGGTGCTGTCTTAACATACCTAGTGTAGGAAAATCAGCAAATAACTTGAGCTTCCGATGTCGGATCACCAAATTTTTTGATTGAAATCAGAGCTTAGGATTTCCTCTTAGGATGGAAATATCAAGTTCCTAATTTGGATCAGGAAAAAAATTGATGTGATTGAATCTTCATGTCTGAACAGGAAATTCCTGCACCTTGTCCACCACATGGAAGTACCCTATTTGACCCTATAGGAATACCCTGGGTAAAAGAAACCCTTGTAAACCACTATAGCAACCAAGAAAGGGTTATGGGGCACCTATAGGGCTCAAGAATAACTTGTAGATTGGTATATACTTACTGTTTTATCTGTAAAAACTCTGTCCAACACCTGTAGGTACCCTAAAAATAGGAGATGCCTTGCACCTCTTCCAATGGTTCTTCAACCACTTTTGAAACCCTGCAAATGGCTGATCAATGTTGTACTAGTGCCAAACTCTAATAATGAAAAATATACCTGCATCTAAATTTGAGAATTGCATGGGCTCTGAGATAAGAGGGGTATGCAAAGTTCCACCTCAAGCCGGGTTGTGCACCCCTTCAAGGTCTTAATCAGGAAGGGAGGGTCATCTCTCTTTTGTCTTCCCGACTCACTTGGCATCCGCTTTTCCTCACAGGAACCAACATGGAAAATACATTATAATGGCTAATCAAACAAGGATGCTATGCATTGACTGAAAAAGCCTTTAAATTCTTCAATAAAATATAAGTGGGTATTGGAAAATGACTGAATTGAAAGGGCTATGGATAGGGCATTACCCTTTTGCAGTGACTCACAGATTTTACAATATTCCCACTTACCATTTCCATCATTATTTTAGTCCTATAGCATCAATGTTCAACCATCCAAAAAAAATCCAAGTCAATTAGGCAGTGAGTAGCATTTATGCAATCAATTGAGCTTCAACATTTGAATGGGCAGGAAAGAAACTCATCAAGCAATCATAATCAGGCCTAGGCTGAATTCTACATGCCCTTCAATAGGAATTAAGAGGTTCTATTCCACTCAATCTCTCTTATGAACAAATGGACTGGTTCAACAATTGGATGAAAAGAGAGACTAGGCTGAAAGCAATAGAATTACCTCTTTAATGTTGATGGAAAGTAGTAGATGAATCCAATTCAATCAATATTCAGCATAAACCACCATCAATAGACCAAGATTTCAGAACATAAGACCAACTTCAAGAAATCTTTGTCCAATATGATCGCTCCCATGTAATCTTCAGCTCCCAATCAATAAGATTGCTCCAATACAATCAAAAGAAGCCAATGATTTGTTAGAAGTCTACAATAGCTTGTTGGAGAAGATCCTTTGAGCTTTGATGCTTGTAAATTCTCATTAGAATCATGGATTCCATGAATTTTCAAACATTGCCATGTTCAAGAGGCTGAAAATGCTTTCAAACTTGAAGAATTTATTCAATGTAAACAAAATCTTTGAAGAATACCTTCAATTGAACCTTCCCGGGGTTGTAAACAACAAAAGCCCCATGGATTGAAGCCTCAATGAAGCAAGATTTGATGAAGATTGATGGATGCCCTATTTTTCCCAATCTGAGATGAAGAAAATGCTTCAATCTTGCTTGGAAGCTCCAATATTTTCTCAATTTTGGTCCAATGCTTAATGTAGATGCTTGCTCTTGCTATTAAGAAGCTAGTAGGAGCCAAGAAGAGGCCAAATCTTCAAGAAATTGGAGGATTCTTCATGTTGTCCTGAGAAACTGTTGCACATGAATGTTTGCAGACTAGGGGGAGGGCTAAATATGTCAATCGATTTTTTGAAAACTGTCTAGTTAGGTTTGATTTTTGTTAGCTTAGTTGTTTGTGTGACTAATTGCTTTGTTGTTTTGTAGTTGGATTTTCTTGTGTTTGTCTAGCTTTGGATTTGTTTCTATAATTTTGTTTGATTTGTTGAGTGTGAAACTTGATAGCCTTTCTCTTTGTGTTCCATCCGCCATAGCCATGCTCTAGATCTGTGTCTTTTGACATGCATGGCTAAGTACACTAACTCCTACTTCTCTGTCTACTATCCCCTTTCACATTGTATCTCCTAGGGGAACCATAAGTAAGATTGTGCATATCTCACTACCTTTGCAAAGGGCATTTCTGAGTAACGGCGATTCTGGGCAGAGTCCCAGAATCGGCCCTCGGCCTGCCATCTTGTATTCGGCCCTCGAACCACTCAATCCATTCGGCCCGTCCGATCAACCAATCGGACCAATCGGCCCTAGGCGGAATCAACCATTCGGCCCATCTTACTCGAACACCCTTCGCTCGGCCCGTCCGAATCAAGCATTCAAACCAACTTGTCATTTGGCCCTCGGTTCAATGTCTTGTATTCGGCCCTCAACCCACTTTTATCATTCGGCCCGTTTTTGTGATTTGGTCCTCGGCCCGGCGGCCCACTCAACCCTCAGACACCCACACTCGGACTGGCCGAGTTTGACATTCGGACTAGTTACATTCAGCCCTTAGCCATTCGGATGGGCCGAATTGGGCATTCGGCCCCTGCGATTCAGAACTACTGGATGGAATTTAGATTTTTTTTTAGATATTTGACCTATAGACCCCGAAACTGACATAGAGGCCATATAGAGCCGAAAGCACGTCATAGATCTATCACTAGACCTAAATCTAGATCAAGTGGTTCAAAACTTGGCTATGAACAATCCTTCAAATTGCGCATGGCATTTACCATAACGGCCTTGCGGGTTGTGGGGGTAGCCCCCCTCCCCCCACCGCCCATTGTATCTCCTAGGGGAACCATAAGTAAGATTTTGCATATCTCACTACCTTTGCAAAAGGCATTTTTGAGTAACGGCGATTCTGGGCCGAGTCCCAGAATCGGCCCTCGGCCTGCCATCTTGTATTCGGCCCTCGAACCACTCAATCCATTCAGCCCGTCCGATCAACCACTCGAACCAATCGGCCCTAGGCAGAATCAACCATTTGGCCCATCTTACTCAAACACCCTTCGCTCGGCCCGTCCGAATCAAGAATTCAAACCAACTTGTCATTTGGCCCTCGGTTCAATGTCTTGTATTCCGCCCTCAGCCCACTTTTATCATTCGGCCCATTTTTGTGATTCGGTCCTCGATCGCTCGGCCCTCAGACGCCCACACTCGGATTGGCCAAATTTGACATTCGGACTAGTTACATTCGGCCCTTAGCCATTCGGATGGGCCAAACTGCGATTCAGAACTACTGGATCGAATTTAGATTTTTTTTAGATATTTGACCTATAGACCCCGAAACTGACATAGAGGCCATATAGAGCCGAAAGCACGTCATAGATCTATCACTAGACCTAAATCTAGATCAAGTGGTTCAAAACTTGGCTACGAACAGTCCTTCAAATCGCGCATGGCATTTACTGTAACGGCCTTGTGGGCTGTGGGGGGCTGCCCCCTCTCCCCCCCATTGTATCTCCTAGGGGAACCATAAGTAAGATTGTGCATATCTCACTACCTTTGCAAAAGGCATTTTTGAGTAACAACGATTCTGGGCCGAGTCGTAGAATCGGCCCTCGGCCTGCCATCTTGTATTCATCCCTCGAACCACTCAATCCATTCGGCCCATCTGATCAACCACTCAGACCAATCGGCCCTAGGCGGAATCAACCATTCGGCCCATCTTACTCAAACACCCTTCGCTCGGCCCGTCCGAATCAAGCATTCAAACCAACTTGTCATTTGGCCCTCGGTTCAATGTCTTGTATTCGGCCCTCAGCCCACTTTTACCATTCGGCCCGTTTTTGTGATTCAGTCCTCGGCCCGACGGCCCGCTCGGCCCTCAGACACCCACACTCGAAGTGGCCGAATTTGACATTTAGACTAGTTACATTCGGCCCTTAGCCATTCGGATGGGCCGAATTGGGCATTCGGCCCCTACGATTCATAACTACTGGATCGAATTTATATTTTTTATAGATATTTGACCTATAGACCCCAAAACTGACACAGAGGCCATATAGAGCCGAAAGCACGTCATAGATCTATCACTAGACCTAAATCTAGATCAAGTGGTTCAAAACTTGGCTATGAACAGTCCTTCAAATCACGCATGGCATTTACCGTAACGGCCTTGCGGGCTGTGGGGGACTGCGCCACCCCCCCCCCCCCCCCGCCCCCCGAACCCCTGCAAAGGGGGCTCTATCCCCTCCGCATCTCCCCCAAGTAGATTGAAGAGAGAACGCACAGCGTGACAAGTCCTCCAAATTATATCCTAGTGTAGTAATGGCTATGCACAAGCATAAATCCTCACTTGCAAAAGAGCAACCAAAAGCCCATCCCCGAACAAGGACAAACAGAGACCCTAGAACCTCAACAGGCCAATCTAGCCTATAAGGGCAAAAGGTCATACTACAAAAACATGCCTAGATTGTGTCCGACTGCATCTAGTCAAAGCGGAATGCAACAACCTCAAGCTACAACTGTGAGATAAGAGCATACATGAGATCATGGTCAAATGACAAGCCCCTCAAAATTTTCTCCACTTTATATGATATTAAGGGTATAAAAATAATAATCGACAAAGGGTTTCTTAGGATTATATGTATCTCCATGGTATTCCTATGCCCAGCTCATGTATTTTTGGCTTTGCATATGATTGCCATGTTTAGGTATTATAGATGCCCATGTCATGTTTTGTGCCCCAACTTTTGGCATCTCAATACCTTCACCTTTTGGAATAGCATCGATATCAAGAATTTGTTGTTTGCTTTAAGCTATTAGATTTACTTATGTTGTTTCTTTTCTAAACAATTGTATCACTCTACAAGTGGTTGTAACTCATGGACTCATAGGTCATCTTTCCCTTTTGCACACATTTATACACACACACACACACACACACACACACACACACATAGAGGGTCTCTCTCTCTCTCTTTGTGTGTGTGTGTGTGTGTGTGTGTGTGTGTGTGTGTGTGTGTGTGTGTGTGTGTGTGTGTGTGTGTGTGTGTGTGTGTGTGTGTGTGTGTGTGTGTGTGTGTGTGTGTGTGTGTGTGTGTGTGTGTGTGTGTGTGTGTGTGTGTGTGTGTGTGTGTGTGTGTGTGTGTGTGTGTGTGTGTGTGTGTGTGTGTGTGTGTGTGTGTGTGTGAGTGATAATTGTAACTTGAGCATGTATACCTTCTTGTAATCTAAAACATGGATGTTGATGTTACCATGTATCCATGGGCTTAGAACCTAGAGCACATTGAATGTGTCAAGGCATGTATTGTGGGAAATGAGAGCCTTCAAGGGTTAAGATTCTAAAGACACTCAAGATGGTAAGGGCCATAGTTGCAATTACACATCTTTGATGAAATTGTGATGCAAATGACATATGAGGCACAAAATACTCTTTCACGTCTATTGTAGATTTTAAAACATGGTTTGCCCAAGCCCTATAAGTGGTATCCATGGGCTTAGAACCTAGAGTGCATTGAATGTGTCAAGGCATGAATTGTGGGAAATGAGAGCCTTTAAGGATTAAGATTTTGAAGATGAGGCACTAAATATGGTAAGGGCCATAGTTGCAATTACACATCTTTGACGAAATTGTGATAAAAATGGCACATGAGGCACAAAATACTCATTCAACTCTATTGTAGATTTAAAAACATGGTGTGGCCAAGCCCTATAAGTGGTTTAATTTTGTAGAGTATGTGAGTGCAACAAGAGGCTTATTCTAATTTGCACATGTGGCAAAGCAACGAAGGCATCATAGACATGATGGACTTTCATACATCCTTCGCACCTATGGCTCATCATTTGGTTATATCTTGGATGAGGCTTCAAGGGTGTCCATATCCAAACTCTTACTAGCTATCCAATCTAGTTTTTGCTTCATATTTTTTCCAAATATTCTTTGCATGCTTGAATCAAAAAAATGGAAAAGAATCTAAGTTCTACAAAGAAGAACCAATAGTCACTCTTGTCTCTTCTCAGTATCATATCTTGATGATGAGATGGATGCCACAAGATAATTTAACCTAGATGACTCTTTTGTTGATGATGGTTTGTACTTGTGGTATGCTAAATCTTATTATATAGAAGGGTTCTCTTGTTGAACATCACTCAAATGTCCACCTCTTAGTTATTGCATATGTCCTAAGTGCCAAACATTTTGAGGGCCCAAAATGAGAATAACCTATGATGGGCATTAGGCATTGGTAGGGTTCCAAGTTTAGATATTAGAAGGGATCTAACCTTGAGTCCACATGGTGACTGTGTGTGTGGAAGAAGAAGAAGAAGAACCAACATCTTTTTCTTTGACTTCTAACATTATCTATTTTGGATTAGTATCACTCCCTTACTAGGTGCACTAGTCCCAAGGAACTTGCTATCAAAAGTAGCATGCTAGAGAAAATATAAAAATGCATTGGAGTAGGTTAATGAAGAGTAAATGGGTAAGGAGTGTAGTTATCAATAAGGGAGATTTGTGTGGAATTTTTTTATTGGAGGTTCTTTGGATCTTCAAAGGTGTACCTATAAGAAAAGTTATGCTCTCCCTAGGGGTTGTGCCTAACTAAATGTGTATGGGTGTTCCATGATTAGTTATTGAGAGATGGGTGTAACATTAGGCAAGCCAAAACTTCCTAAGTGTCTCCCATGCTTGATTATCCAATGAGTGAAAGGGGTGGGTATAGAGTGGTAGAATCAAGGGTGATATCTTTATTGAGAAATGCTAGGATATCATGCCCTTGTCCCTAATTTTTGGTGTAGGTGGTGGGCTAGAGGTTTAGAGATGGAGATAGTTGATCAAAGCCATCGAGCATCTCTAATTTGAGGACTACTAGGTACAATTATGTGTATGAGCTATGCATGGTCTACTCTCTTTTATTTTCTTTTTTGTCCACTTTTTATTCCTCAACCAATGAACATATGATTTGAGAGGGGTAGACCTCCCTTATTAGTCACTCCTTAATTTCTAATTGCTTCCATATTGGGAAGTGGGGAAGGAAGAGATGGGGGCAACTAGTGAACCAACTCTCATTCATGTCCTTCAACAAATCCAAGTAGTATATCAATCTCAAAGTTAGCATGAACAATGAGTTGAGATTTGGTGCTCCAATCAATTTTGGTATTCATTGGAGCAACTAGTAAACCAACTCTCATTCATATCCTCCAACAAATCCAAGTAGTATATCGATCAAAGATAGCATGAACAATGAGTTGAGATTCGGTGCTCCAATCAATTTTGGTATTGATGTCAACGATTAATGGTGGTAGTCATTATTTTCTCATATAAGGTAAGCCTTTGTGATTAGTAAGGTAATGAGGAGCTTGAAGAAGCTACTTAAGGTGAGGAAAGTCAAATCTAGACAATTATTGAATGTGCTAATGAATACACTAAAGGATGGCTTCAATTCCCTTGATTAGAATAAGTAGGCATCATGTATCTTCAAAAAGTATTACCTTTCACCTTGGTTAAGGGTAGTATGTCAAATCAACTCTCTTTTGCAATATTCCTATAAGAGGAAATCCATGAATTGTCATCATTATCGAGGGTATTACATCTCCATGCTAATTAAATAATCTTCAACTTGTAAAGATGCTTGTGGTGCTAGGTTGTCAATTATAATGGTAGATAGTATTCTGTAGAGGTTTTAGTATATCGTGTAGTGAAAGTGATGGTGAGAGAAAAAGAGAGACAATAAGACAATCAGATGGAGAATGAACCACACACTTGTATTGCTCACTTGCTTACACACTCACATTTGCAATACCTGAGAGTACACATATATATACAATAAAGGTGTGGATATGGTAGGTCTTATTAGTGAATTATCCTCCACATATTCTGAATCTATCTTATTTAGTTCTCCTAAATATCTAGATATTGTCTTCCTAGATATTCTCTAAGTACATGTTCATATGAGTACATTCTAACATTCCCCCTCTCTAGAAAAGGCTAACAGTATCTTCTAACATTCTTCCTCTCCTCTCAAAAGAAAATAGGATTTTATTTTGCAGTACAAAGACTTTCTACCAATCATCTTGGCTACAAGGGAAGTAAGATTACAATGATGACTATAGCATGAAAACTTTGCCTTGTTGCAGAAGATATACATCAATCTTTGCTTGCAATGATTTAAGGGATTTAAGTTGATGATGAAGATATTTGAGCTTTGGTTGATGGATACCTTGATGAAGAGCTAATGACCATAGTTTGCTTCATGATAGACTTGATAAGAGATGGGTTCATCATGTAGATAGATGATATATTTCAATTGGATCTTGATAGTTGTGGAGTGAAATAATGGTGAGATGATGTTTGTAGTTGGAAATATGATCCCAATGTGACTAGATATCATAGTAAGATAGAGATTGATAAGGTGCCTATGACATTATCTTTCGCAAGGATGTTGATGAATAGCAAGTGATTGATAAGTAATTTCAAGCATATTGTCTTTTATAGGACTCCAAGAGCTGAGCATTACATTTCCAGTCATAGCATACTCAATGTCAGTGTGTTCTTTTATCTATACAAAGTAGTTTGTACCAATGTGCTCATTCATTTCTTTGTATTTTATCCATTCATTTCCCCTCCTTTGGAAGGCCAAGATAGTTGGATGATTTGAGAAAGATACAATTTTAGAAGATAATTTGAGTAAGGTAGGTGGTAGACCATTGATGGGACCTAAAATGGGCAGGCACTGGCTAAGGCACTGGCCGGGCCTTATGCCCTCAACAGACAACCCCACCTCACGGCCTCGCGGGCCAGGAGCGTCTCTCAAGGGATACACTATCCTAAACACTAATCACTGCGCATTTATAGTCTGTAATCCAACGGATGTTCCCTTTCCCCATCTCATATATCGGCAATAAATGCCACATGTCATAGACACAAGGGCACCCCACCGGCTGATTGTCGTGGCCCTACTGCAGCTCTCTTACATCTTGGGGATTAGCCCCTTGATGCGTTGCTTTCTCACATAGAAACATTTGAAAAAAACTCCCCTCTTAGTGCCAATATATTTAATGTTCCAGGAATGCACTTATCCTCACTTATCCATCCCCTTTTACCCACCGTCTAGACCTATAGCCGGGTTGCTCACTCTCTCTACGTGGGTCAAGTCCTAGAGAAACCAAGTGTTGTGCATCTAAGAGCTTGTAATTGATACCACTTAACAATGCTTGATACAAATGTGTATATGATTAAGTGCTCAAACAATTGAAAAACAGCCTCATGCATTTGCAAATCCATTCTTTTCATGTTTCCATACACTAACACATAATTGCTATAATGAGAGAAGACACCGAGCCTTACACTCGTGCTGTGCTTTCCTTTATTTAACTTAATGTCATCCTATATGAATAATGCAGCAAATACATCAGATTTCATAACATATTTCAACGCTCAAACTCCCCTCTCTCCCTATCGTCTAAGGTTTTGCTTGCGATGATAGGTAAAAGGGTAATTTCATGTATATTTCGCACAAAATAAGCAGTAAATACTCACAAAAACATATAAATGGGGATAACTTGAGGCAAACCCTCATGCTTTTTCCTCATTATACACTCATAGACACAACCATAATTTTCCTTGCCCGTCCCCTATTTTTCTCCCTTTTAGAGAGCATTTTTTTCCATTTTTTTCTTATTTATTATCAATAAAAATGGAAGAAAATTAGCATTATTTCAGAGCTATGGCTCTTGAGTCCTTGGACAACAAGCATGCATATTTTATTAGTGTTTTGTTTCATGCTTTTCCCATTTTAAGCCCAAAAACCCCATTTTTACTCTAAAAACCATGCTTTTCGAGTTTTTTCCATTTATTTTCCACACTTCAAGTGTATATTTTTTGAGTTTTTTATTATGAAATACTAAAACCAAAAAAAAAAACATGTCCATCAATTTTCACTCCATATGAACATTGCTAACCTCATCAAATGCGAAAAAAGATCCATTTTCTTTGTAAAAATGTCATTATCGTGTATTTCTTATTATTTCGGGTTTTGAAACTTGTTGCAGGTCTGCAAACCAGGGCCCATTTGATGCTCAAACCACCTCCACACTATCATCTTCAGCCCACCTTCACTTTGGAAGCAATCCGGTACCGCGTCGGACGAGCATTCACCAATCGGGCTTAATTCTTCTTCACACACAGAAACTGTCCCTTGCAGGAGAGGGAGGGACGAGAGAGAAAGACTGAAATATGATCTCCACAACCGAGCAGCCATTCGAGGAGCAGACTGAAGTGATGGAGAGTGAAGATCAAGAGTAGAACATGCATGTAATCGATTGGGGGGGTTGCGTACAGCCCCCACATCTCATCTCAATCATTGGCAAGAAGATGGCACCTTCCTGCCCACGCTCGCAAAAAAAACGGCTCCCCCTCAAAAATATTTTTTTAAAGGGGCCCCTTTTAGGGAGCCCCCAAGGGTCATGCCTTTTGTCTCTTATCAAGTCCCATTCATGAAAGGGAGCGGCGGATATAAGGTTGGACTCGAGAGCTATGGCGGGAGAGCAAGAGCAAGAAAGGGAGAGACTAGAAATGGGAACTCCAATAGTCACAATATGTGATCGGGCCTTCCTTTATTCAAACTGTCACTAAAAGAATAAAGAATAAAGTGACGGTGATGGGTGCCCGCCACATGCAGTGTGCAGTGGCGGTGACTGTCAGTGTAGTAATACATGGACGGCTAGGCAGAGACGCCTTTACCCCCAACAACCTCCCACTTAAAGGTGAATCTGTCCCAATGAGGAGTGAAAATAAAAAGAAAAAGATAGTACAACATGTACACATGTACAACAGGATGAGAAAGACGTCATCTCATCCCACGCCCATCAACCTCCTGAGGAAGGTAAAGCGTTCTGTAGAGAGGCTTTTCGTGAGCGGATCTGCAGAATTCTAGTCAATTGAGATGTTGACAAGATCAACAGACTTATCCTCAAAGACCCCACATATGAAGTGATACCTCACCTTAATGTGTTTCGTCTTCGCATGGAAGACCGGAAGATTCTTGGCTAACTAAATAGCACTCATAGAATCCGAATGCAGTGTAGGGATAGCATCAATACCAAGGTCCGCAACCAAACGACCCAACCAAATGGCCTTCTTGCAAGCCTCAGTGGCTGCAACATACTCGGCCTCTGTAGTAGAAATGGCGTGCATTTCTGCACCCTGGACATCCAAGAAACAACACCTCCAGCATATGTGAATACATAGCCAGAAGTGGACTTCTTACTATCTTCATGTCCTGCATAATCAGAGTCAGTGTACCCCATGACTCCTGTATCCTGGCTGCCATAGCATATGCACATATCTGCAGTGCCCTTCAGGTACCTCATGATACCCTTCACGGCATCCCAATGCTTCTTGCCAGGTGTAGCCATGTAGCGTGCCACAACACCAACTGCAAAGGCAATATCTGGATGAGTGGCTATCATGGCATACATAAGACTGCCCACTCCGGATGCATAGGGAATCTTGGCCATCTCGGCCCTCTACTCATCTGTCTGCGGGACAATCAACCTATGCTACCTTCACATAAGAAGGAAATGGACAGCCAATAGGCTTTACGTTCTGCATGCGGAAGCGCTCAAGGACTTTATGAATGTACTCCTTATGTGACAAGTAGAGGAGTCCCTAATGCATGTTGCATCTAATGCGCATACCAAGTATGTGAGCGGCCTGTCCCAGATCTTTCATCTCAAAGCTCTTCTTGAGCTAAGCCTTAAGAGCATCTAGCTCATCATGAGCTTTCCTTGCTATCAGCATATCATCCACATAGAGGATCAAAATCAATAAAGAACCATCACATGCTTTCTTCTGTAAAGACATGGATCCATAGCACTCCTGTTGTAGCCCTGTGATTGCATAAAGGCATCAAACTTATGATACCACTCCCTAGGTGCCTGTTTCAAGCCATAAAGACTTTTCTTCAATTTGCACACTAGGTGCTCCCTGCCAGGTTCTGCAAAGCCCTTAGGCTGCTCCATATAAATCTCATCATGCAAGTTCCCATGTAAGAAAGCCGTCTTGACATCCATCTGGTATAAATCCAAGTCAAGTTGAGCAACCAAAGCCAAGACTAAGCACAGGGTGGTCATCTTAACCACAAGAGAAAAGACCTCATCAAAGTCCACACCATGCTCCTACTTAAAACCCTTTGCTACCAATCTAGCCTTGTATGCCAGCTTGGGGTGTCCAGGGGTACTTTTTAGCTTGTACACCCACTTGCATGGCAAAGCCTTCTTGCCAGTAGGCAAGGAAACCAAATCACAAGTGTCATTCTTATGCAGGGAGTCTATCTCAGACTACATAGCCCTCTCCCAGGAGTGACTATCACCCCTATGCATAGCCTCATCATAGGTGAAAGGATCTCCTGCATCTGTAACCAAGACATAATGCATCCAGGGCTGAAATCTATCAGGTGGACGTCTGTCTCTAGTAGACCGCTTACGGCAGGCTCTGCTGCTTGCCCAACTACATGTCTAACACCCTGACCATGAGCATCTGCTGCAGCTATAGGCTGTCCAACTGGTTGTGCGGGAGCTCTCTGTTCCTCTTGAAATATAACCCTGTGGATCTTAACAACTCTCTCTGGCTGCCTATGCATTTTGTCTTCATGGAAGACTACATCATGACTGCGGATGACTTTCCACGCCTACGAATCCCAGAGATGATAACCCATCTCGCCTGCTCAATGTCTGATAAGCATTCAAGAATGCTCCCACTGGCACAAAAGTCATATGTACGAGCTCAAGAGCTCAAGCCAAGGCAAGACACAGTGCCAATGATATAAGTCCAAGACAATACATCAATAGTACATCCGTAAGCATGTAAGACATCAAATACATCCCAATCCAAACTCTGACAAGCCAAGTAACATCCAAGACTACTCCAGATAATCCAAAATGCATCCAAGGTGGAGCTTCAATGAGCACTCAAGCTCGACGTATGCATAGGGTAATCAACCGTGACATGAGCATCAAGCTGTAGGCAACCGGTATGCATAAACCCAAGAAGCATCACTGTCAAAGCATATACCAATGTCAATAAGTGTGGGCTGAAATAATCTCAAGCTTCCAAAAGCATCTGGATTCAATGATAAGCTCAAAGTCATCCCTCGATGATCAATACATCATAGCATAACCCAAGACATACATCTGGAACCAATAGGCATATGTCAAAGCATGAAAGATAGCTTCAGCCCAAGAGTATTCAGCATGCATTTACTGTTATAAACTGTGTATTTCCAACCCCAAAATCAAGCCAAAATCATAGCATTACATGTAGCTTCAATCCCCCAATCAATCAGGATGAAATAGGCATCAAACCGATTATGTACTCATGCCCAAACAAGCATAGGCATACAAATGCATGCTGTCTCAGACCTAAAATCTATTGCAGAAGATTCTGTCATCAAAATTTGGCAAATTCGACATCACCATCGTGTCCGAAGCATGCCAAAACCCAACTTAGACTTACCTTGCCTGAATCGGGTTGCTCGAGATATGATAAAAAGAGTGATTTTTGGGCCATATTTTGAAACATGTGCAAAACAAACGTGAGTTGGCTAGGGGGGTCTACTATCCCACGTGTCAACAATGGGGCCCAAAGGGGGTACAAATGAGGGCCAAAGAAGGCCTACACCAAGCCTCAGCAAGCCTTGATAGGCTAGAAGCAAGATTCAGGTGAAGGAAGCTCCAAGAGGTGTGAGCTATGGCTGTCCACAACTTGTTTATAGCCTGTGAGACTTAAGAACTGAAGTAAACCCTGAAGAAAATGATCAAATACCTTTGATGTAATGCCTTGAAGGTACCCAACAATTCTGGGAAGGTGCTCGGGAAGCCGGGGAGTGATGGGAGATCAAAGGAGTCGGGATATGGCTGCCGGAAAGGACACCCAATGCAACTAGGGAGTCGATGGGATGCTGAGAATGTCACAAACCAAGCTCAAGAGTCAGAAAGCAAAGCTCTGATACCAGTTAAAAGGGAGCCATGGATCGAAGGTTGGACTCGAGAGCTATGGCGGGAGAGCAAGAGCAAGAAAGGGAGAGACTAGAAATGGGAACTCCAACAGTCACAATGTGTGACCAAGTCTTTCTTTATTCAAACTGTCACTAAAAGAATAAAGAATAAAGTGACAGTGATGGACGCCCGCCACCTGTAGTGTGCAGTGGCAGTGACTGTCAGTGTAGTGATACATGGGCGGCTAGGCAGAGACGCCTTTACCCCCAACAATTCACACTTGACTATGAACTTGGCCTCCCAAGCACTCCCTCTTCCGCGTCCGATACCCGATTTGAAGTCCAAAAAAATCCTGGACGTCCGTCTTGAAGTCCTCCACTGCTGAGCATCTCCCAAGGTCTCATCTGACATACCAAATAATTATGAAAATTCATCAAATGTCTCATCAAGTGGGTCTTTTAAGCCTTTTCCAAGCATTGCCGCTTAAAATCGTACTGATTGCCACCGCCGCCTTTGATGAAGTCTATTTTTTCCCTGAAATGCAGAATTTTTGGCTATTTTTAAGCACTTCTTGACATAAAAAATAATCTTCAACCATTTCATGATGATACTAAGAGAAAATTGGAAGAGAGAGTACTTGTGATTGTTGATGAGTTTGTTGCCATGTAAGCTTGAATGATGATTGAGATTTGGGTATACAATTAGAGCAAGATGATTGTATGAGAAAGGTAACTATGTGGATGGTTGGATAGGGTAGGATAAAAGGAAATGATAATTTGATGGATTGGGAGATAAATAAACGTAGTGTGCATGGAATGTGATGGTAGGATAACATCGGGTAGGGATTTTGGATTGCACATTGAGAAGTGATGTGATACTAAGAAATTCAAAATAGATAGGATTTTGATGTACACTTGGAAACATTGTGGGAATCTTGAATGTATAGAAGGACATCATGAGTGTGTCTAATTGCATTTGTTCAAGAGATTGTTGCACATGGTTGAGGTGGAGTGTGTGTGAGACCATAAGAATATGAGGATATTGAGCCCATAGAGAGAGTGTAAGATAAGGACCAAGATGTGATCTTGAGATTGAAGTGCATTTTATATAAAGAGTAGATGTTGTGAGTAACAAATGTAAGGAAATAGGACAATACTCAAAGAGGTAAGAGAAGTGGAAGAAATGTACCTAATGAGGGAGTGACCTTGAAGGTTGGTAGAAATATCCCATAATAGTTGATGAGGAACGATAAGAGTATCCATGTTGTCAACTGAGAGAGTGACAATGTTTTGCCATCTTCTTGCCATTAAAGCACCATCCGAGAACACAATTCAATAGAGAGGCCATGAGCAATGCCTTCTTGGGCCTTGAGATATTGGGTACGAAGGGCATCCTCTTGTTCAATTGTTGTTCCAACTGAGCTTATGATAGAGCCTTCTATTTCAGGATTCAAGAGAAGAGACTAATAGGGGTGACAAACATTGTAATATTGAGAGTGACCAAGAGAGCTAGAACATGCTAATATGGATGAGTTGAGAGTATGAGAGCACAAAAAGAAGATGCATGAGAGAGGCATGGATATGAGGGGCCTTCAACTAATAGAGGATTGGGGTTTTCCATCAAAGAATTTTCTATGTATTCGACTAGTTGACAAGAAAGAGTGATTACTAGACTTAATGAGGATACAAGGATGGAACACATGTGTTGCATGATGTGATAGAATTTTAGATAAGGGAGAAAATTCATATTTTAACAAAATAGGTGAGAGTAAACATGTGGCAAGGGAAAGAAGCTAGAAAACTATGTGAAGCATATGCATATTGGCACAAAGTAATAAGGCAGTCTATGTAAGTGAGGATAAGATCGGAGACAAGGTTTATGGATAAGGATCAATAAAAGTGGAGAAAAATGGGAGTTAATGTAAAGGCTTGTGCTAAATTAAAATGAATGAAGTATATGTGGCATAGATAGCTCAATGTCTCAAGGTGAAGAGGGTGAGGTTGGTTTGAGAAAGGATAGAAAATATGTGTGGCTAGGAAAAGTATTCTTTGAGGATAAGGTTGGGTGAGAAAAAAATGGATTGTATGTGGGAGATCACTTTAATGGGTAATGGATGGGTGGGCCAAAAATGAGGGTGAGAGAGAAGGGGTTTAGACCTTAATATGGCAAAGAACCAAAGGGGTAGGTAGGTAGAGAGAGGAGATAAAATGAGATAAGGATGACAATGATAAAGAGGACAAATATATCTCTCTCTCTTAAGGAGAGGTGATAATGAAGAAGATAAGAGTAGGTGAAGATGATAAGAATAGACAAGAAGTAGGTGGACAAGATAAGATGAGATCAAGATAATGAGAATAAGGTGTATGTGGACAAGGTTACTTTACCTTCACACGGATTCAAATCCTACTAATTTACACACAAAGAAGATGATTTGGTTTGCATGCAAGAAATGAATCTAAGGACGAACTAAGTAGACAAAAGCTGGAAGCTAATAACCTCGGCCCTCGAGAGCTTGGTGTGCTCTAATACCATATAATGAAAGTGATGGTGAGAGAAAAAGAGATATAATGAGACAATGAGATGGAGAATCAACTACACACTTGTATTTCTCACTTGCTTACACACTCACATTGCAATAGTTGAGAGTACACATATATATACAATAAAGGTGTGGATATGGTAGGTCTTCTTCTTGAAGTATCCTCCACATATTCTAAATCCATCTTATCTAGTTTTCTTAAATATCTAGATATTGTCTTCTTAGATATTCTCTAAGTACATGTTCATATGAGTACATTCTAGCATTCCCCCTCTCTAGAAAAGGCTAACATATCTTCTAACATATCAAAGTCAAATGCAATGGGCATATCAATCTTGATTTGGATGGTTTTTGGAACTCCTTAGTGGATTAGTCACACTCCTTATTCTCAACCATTAGCACATATAATGGGATATCGACAAGTACATACCAAGCTAAAGATTTAATTATGTCAATCATTCTAATGACTAGCTCTAGGTTTGGTTGGGGAAGTTTGTTCTTATGAGGATATGGGTTCTCTATTAGTTGGCTCTATAGGGTGCACTTTGGGGGGTCCACCTTATAGAACATGTAAGATATCACGTTGATGAGTGAAAATGAGCGACCGGGGACATGATGCTTCATGAAGTCAAGTGGGATAACACATGCAAATATCATTTTTTTGTCTTTCTAACACTTACCCGTAGCGAGAGTTGGGTTGATAAACGAAAATCTAAGTTGTATCATGCATGTTCAACACATGGTTGAGATATTTCAGTTTTGAGACACGCGCTTCATACAGGAAGAGAAGAAAATGTATTCTCATTTCTGATTTTGAGTCCCTGACTGGAATTTTACGTGGCAAGGGACATGTTTGCCATTTAACAATTGAGGGGAAGCAAGGGGCAACTTGAAAATTAAGGGAAAAAGTAAAAACATGAGTAGTTTTTTTTTGGGGAAAAAGATAAGAGAAGTGCTCGACACAATACAACACAACAAGAGAGAGAGAGAGAGAGAGAGAGAGAGAGAGAGAGAGAGAGAGAGAGAGAGAGAGAGAGAGAGAGAGAGAGAGAGAGGAGAGGGAGGGAGAAGAATAATCTTGTAGGCTGAAGAAGGGAGAAATCTGAAGCTCAAAAGAAGAAGAACGACTATCAGAAGAAAGAGACAGTGTAGTTGAAGTTATTGGAGCTGAGAAGCAGGATGGCAGAGCTACTGAAGTGAATGGGCTAATGCGAGTTCTTAGTTCTCAGATGATGGTAATAAGAGTCTCCTTTTTATCTTGTTTCTTCTACTGCTTTGTGGGGTGGCAGAGAGTTTGTAGATCAGTTCTAGTGTATGGATATGAGTGAAAGATAGCTGAGGGTTGTTCTTCTTCACGATGAGAGTGATGTTTGCTAGTCGTTGAGTGAGGCTCCCCGTCAACAAAGAAGAATGGAAGTGAAAGGTCTCTACATCTGGAACTGGGTATGTAACAGGGAATATGTATTATGGTCGAATATTGAATGCACAAGCTTAGGTTATTAAAAAATCTGAAAGGATTTGCAGCCAAGAAGATAATGGATCAAAGTTTGTAAAGTTCAAAGCTCCCGCGACTCTTCATCAAGGCAAGATCGTGCTTTTGGAACAGAGAAGTTGTGTTTGCTGTATAAAGCATGCAGGAATTTATGATTGCAGACTGTGCAGAGTTGTTTTAGGATAGCAGATCAAGGAATTTGACTTTGAACTATCTTGAAGAATTGTGGATTGGAAAGAGAGATACAACTTTCCTTTTTGAAGCTCGGTGATCCAAGGTCTGGTTAGAAAGTTATGAGCTGTTCTGTGTGTAATGCTATATGAAGCAATTTATGTGCTTTATGAGGCAATTTCCATGCTTTATGAGGAAACAGGTGAATTCAAAAGCTTCTACAACATCAACTTGGTTTCCCATGGATGTCATCATGATTATCCATTGATATATCAATGCAAACTCGGTTTTGATGTAGTAATGGAATGTTTATAGCTATGAAATGCTTGTAGTAGTTGAATGGGCATGAAAATTTACCGTATAAAGCTTTGATTCCCTGAGTATTTGGTTTGTATTTATGTGTGCTTTGAAGGAAGAATGACAAAGAGGGTCTATAATTGATTTTGTACTGCTTGAAGCGATCATGCTTTGTGGAGCGGTTTGCTGCATGGGGTTGCCATCCCTAAAAAATAGGAGTTGTATGAATCTGAAAGTCTTATTGTCAGAGTCTATGCCATGGTTGTTTCTGCATCAGATCTTCTCTAAAAGTGGTAAAATCTGAGCTTGAAAATTTGAACTTTTTAAGTGTTAAATTGAAGTCTCAGTAAGGTGAAAGTGATCAGGAATTTTTGATAATGTGTACAATGGTGTTGTCTCGTGGGTTTTGTTGAGAGAAGATTCTTGGTCTTTATCCTGTGGTGTTGTCTTGGGGGTTGTTAGAGGCTAACTACCCAATTCACCTACCATAGATTGGTGCCTTGTTAAGGATCTCTCATGTTGAAGATCTCTTGTTGATCTTATCAGTTGGGAAGTGTAAGGTTTAGAAACCAACCTGTACACAAACTCAAGCATGGAGGCTTTTGGATATGAACCCTTCTTTGGTATTGAAAATGAGGATGCTAATCAGTTTATCAAGAGATTGGAGTGGATGACTGACCAATATTGAAGAGACACTGATGTAGATAAGCTTCGAATGATTAGCATGTTCCTTGAAGGTCTTGCAAGTTTATGGTGGAACTCACTGAATGAAGAGACAATGGTGAATTGGAATGAAGTCAAAAATGAGTTCCTTACAAAGTTTGCAACTAAGCAAACTCCTAAAAGTTTATGGAAATCTTTGGAGAAGATGTTTCGGGGAGAAAATGAGGAAGTGTCTAAATTTGCAATGAGATTTGAAGCAAAGTGGGTAGAAATTGCATAGAGTATGGAGCAACCTCCCATGATGTTCTTGAAAAAGGACAAGTTTGTTTCATTGCTCAAATATGAAATTAGAGAAAAAAAATCTAATCAAAGACCCTAATACATATGAAGTTGCAGTCAAAATAGCCAAGGAAAAGCAAAGGAAATACAATTGAGGTCGGATCAATCAAGAGGTATTACTAGGCATGCATTTTTACGACCTCATCAAGCTGACAATGTTGTAGGAAATGCAGGACAGCAAGCTGTAAATCTTCATGGGCCATTTGAAAGAGCGGAGAATGGGACTCAATAAGGTCATAGGAAACCTAATGATGATGTGATTAATAAACTACAAGAACAGTTGGCAAATCTGAATTTGAATATGAGCCTATTGCAGGCAAGGCAACCTCAAATGCAACCTAGATTTAGAGGACCAAGTAATAGATGGCAAAACTTTGAATGCTTTAATTACATGGAGAGATGTCATATTACTCCTGATTGCTCTTATCCAAGAAGAATAGGAGGGTAGATGTATCCCATGCCACAAGGGAATGCTAGGCAAGATGCTAGACCTCTACAGGAACAAAGACCACTTGAACTAGCTAGGCAACATAAGACCTAATGAAGGCACATCGAGTATTAATCTAATTGAAACTAGTGTGTCTGATGAGGGGGAAAATGCAAATGTTTTTGCTGATAAGAGAGTCAGAGAGAGGGATATTGAAATTGAAACTCAAAGGGCAGCAAGGATTAAAAAGGAGAAACATATTGCAGATGATCGAGAAACTAGCAGGAAAGCTAGACAACGAAGGAAGATTCAAATGGGGGACTTTGCTTTGGGAGTCAATCAAGTTCCTTACAATCTGCTTGAGGATTTAAAAGGTAAAAAGGCTGATGTTACATATGGTCAACTATAGTGTAGATGAACTCATCTTTAAGGAGGCAATGGCATGGTTTGGTTAGCATCAGGAAAGGAAAAACTCAAACTAGGCATGTTGGAGTGGTATACCTATCAGATGTGAAAGACATTATACATGTCATGGACGCATGGATACATGGAAGGAAACTTGATCAAGTTTATGTTGATGGTGGTGCGCAAGTTTGTGTAATCACTGAAGAAGAAATGTTGCAAATGCATCTTAAAATTATAGGGAAGTCACTATTTAAGGTTAAAATGGCAAATAGCTCAAAAGTGAAATGCTTGGGAGTCATTGAGAACTTGGAGATCAACATTGGAGGCCAAAGAGCATGTTTGGATTTCCATGTTATGCCTGCAAAACTTGGGGCATATCCTCTCATTTTCGGACGACTGTGGTTGATTGATATGAGATCCAGACAAGACTTGTATAGAGGTCAATTGGAACTCTATCTAGATAAGCCAGTTCATAAGAGCGTGATCTTTGACATGAAAACAGGGTCCGTCATTCAAAGTGGACATGAAAGTGATGTTGGAGGTGATGAAAGTAGTGATTCAGAAAATTCCAGCCTTGATGAGGAAGATAGAGAATGGGAAGCTAGCCTACTCTCTAGAGATGTTGATCTCTTCGGGTTGTCAATCTAGGGTTCAAAAAAAGAGGAAAAAGTGGTAAATATTGCTGCAAGACGTGCAGACTTCATGAAGGAAACATGTGATCAGCAACCTGAAATGAATGTTGGACTTCCTAAGCTTATGAATATACTGGGAAATTACTTGACTAATGATGAAAGAGATGAATATTTAGCCATTTTTCAAAAACACCCAAAACTATTTGCTATAGAATACCACCAACTGAGGGTACTAACAGCATTATGCACCATATCAAATTGAAAGAAGTGTGTAAACAATGGCTCAAAAACTTAGAAGACTTGATACAATTCTAGAAAATGTACTTAAAGCTAAATTTCAGAAGTTACTTGATGCTGAATTTATCTATCCTATTGATGATGCAGAATGGATGTCTCCTGTTGTAATCACACCAAAGAATAATGGAAAGTGGAGAGTACGTGTTGATTTCAAGCCTCTTAATGCAGCTACTAAGAGGGATACTATCCTCTTCCGTTTTAGGATGAGATCTTGGATCAAGTGGCTAGTCATGAATTTTACAGTGTGTGCGATGGATACTCTGGATATTTCCAAATCAGAATAGCAGAAGAAGATCAGAAGAAAACAACGTTCATTACCCCATGGGGATGCTTCTGTTATAGAGTGATGCCTTTTGGTTCGATGAATGCATACGCCAGCTTTTCAAGATTAGTTAGTTGGGTATTTGCCCCTTTCATTGGGAAATCTTTGTGGATATTTATGGATGACTTTTGTGTGTACAACTCAAGGGCCTTACACTCTAAAAACCTTGATGAAGTTTTTTGCAGACTTGATGAGGATGGTGGTCAGCTGAACCCTGATAAATGTAAGATAGCAAGAACTAGAGTGACACTCTTGGGTCATGAAGTGTTTGCTAATGGTATTTCACTTGAGCCTAGTAAAGTGGAGGCTTTACTTCTTATGGATTCTCCAAAAACTGTAAAAGAATTGATGAGCTTTATTCAAAAGTTGAGGTATCTATCAAGGTCATTCCATATGTTGGCTGAATATGTATATCCTTTATAGAAAGCCACTCAAAGGGATCCTTTAATTTGGATGCAAGTTGAAGAGGATGCATTCTTGCATATTAAAGAAAAGTTAAACACTTTGCATGTTCTTATGTCTCCAAACTGGGATGAACCTTTCTTCATTAGCTTTAGTGTTGGGAAAAATGCAATGGGAACCATTTTAATACAGAAGGGAAAAGGGATGCCTTATATGAGGCCGGTATTTTATATAAGCAGATCCATTGGAGCGACTGAAAAAGCTTGGATGGAAGAAGAATTGTTGGTATGGGGGCTAGTATATGCAGTTAAAATATGGAAATCATACTTGATTCAAAAACCATTTGTAGTACTTACTGGTTCCTAGTTGCTTCCACGAGTTTTGTGATCTGTTGAAAATGCTCCAAGAGTTACTAAGTGGCTATTGGCTTTGCAAAAATTTAAATTTACATGTTTAAAGGAGGATACCGTAAGGGCTAGCTTGGCTGATATCTTGAGTTATAAAGAACCTGTCGAAAGTGCAGTCGTTATAAGATGGAAACTGATTCCGCATCTGCAAATTCATGAGGAGATGAAGGATAAAGATGCTACCTTGTTTTTTTATGGCAATTATAGAAGAGTGCTGAAAAAGGGAGGATTGGGTTTTGTCATTATGGATGCTGAAAATCAAGAAGTTTTTTTTGGAAGTCAAGAGAGTAAAGAGATACAAAGTAACAATGAAGCTGAATATGCGAGTTTACATGTTGGTCTAAAACAGTGTATTGAGCTGGGATATAGAAAGATAGTTGCAAAAGGAGATGCTATGTTGGTGGTTAAACAGGTTCAAAATGTTTGGAAAGCTAATAAAGATATTTTGAAGCACCGGTTGTTTAAGATAAAAGGCCTCATGAGGCAGTTGCAAAAATTTGAAATTTGGCATGTTGGTAGGGAAAACAACCGTAGAGCTCATGAATTGGCTAAAAATGCTCTTTCCCAGTATGTTGCTGCCATGAGGGTGGATAATCCTAGATATGAGGGTAGGGAAAGCCTTCACCTAATTGAAGAGTTTCTAAAAACTGGGGAGTTAAAGTCATTGGCTGATAAATACAAAAGGTGTGCCATTATCTAAAAGGTCAGGGCATATGTGCTCATAAATTATCAGTTGTACATGAAGGTGATTGATAATGTACTAAGAAGGGTGTTGGATAATTCTGAGATTCCTACTTGTTTATCTTCCTGTCATGAGGGCTTAAGCATGTGGTGGTCATTTTGGTTTTGAACTTACCAAAAGGAAAATTCTACTAGTAGGACTTACTTGGCCTAGTCTAAGTATTGATGTTGCTCATTGGAGTAAAAGTTGTCATGCTTGCCTGTCATATGCAAAAAGGGTACTAATTCTAGAACCTACTAAAGCCATTACTGCCTATGGATCCTTTGAGAAGTGGGGTTTGGATTTTATTGGACCTTTGCCTGGTACAAAAACATGAAAGTCTTACATCATTACTGCAGTTGATTATATGACCAAATGGCTTGAAGCTAAGGCTACAAGGAATTGCAAGAAAGAGGATGTAACTCAATTCCTCATGGAGGACATATACTGCAGATTTGGGATACCACTAGAAATAGTCACAGATCAAGGTCCTGGCTTTAGAAATAAGCTATTGAGAGAGTTAACAGGGAAACTAGACTTGAAACACAGATTTGCTACTCCTTATTACCCTCAGTGCAATGGATTGGTGGAAGCATTCAATGGAACGTTACAGAAGATTCTCTTTAAGTTGGTGGAAAATCATCCTAAAGATTGGGACAATTATCTACATCAAGCTGTGTGGGCTTGTAGAACAATGCAAAAGACAAGTACAGGATTCACCCCTTTTCAATTAGTATATGGTCAAGATTATTTATTACCTATGAATGTCATGTTTCCTACGATGGAGTTTGTAAGAAAGCATCAATTAGATCAGACAAAATTGGGAATTGACAGAGGACTGAACTTGCATACCCTACAGTTGGATAGGCAACAAGCAATGAATTGTTATGAAAAACAGATTGTGAAGAGAAGGGAATGGTTTAATACACAGCTGAAGAAGAAGAATCTTGCAGAGGGAATGCTGGTTATGAGATATGACAGTAGCTTGGACTCTACTTTTCAAACCAAGTTTCGAGTTAGATGGGAGAAGGACCTTTCCTCATAAAGCAGAAGTTTGAAAATGGCACTTACTTGGTATAAGATTTAGATGGGACTATTCACAACAATAGAATCAATGGGCCTCGTCTGAAGAAATATATATGCAAGATCCTGTAACTCAAGGGGATGTAAGTAATGTACATACTGTACATAAAGTAGGTTGCTTCCAGTTTACTATTGGGGGCAGATTCAGTTTTCTGAAATCTGGTGTTGATCAGATGGTTGCAAATGAAGGACAGAATATTCAAAGTGTGCTTTGAAACCTATAAATTTCTCTGTCAAGTTTGGTGTTGATCTGAGCAAGAATGCAAGAGTTATGGTCTCTAGAAGGTTGATGTCTGAAGTGGACTGCATGCAGGAATTTATGACTGCAGACTGTGCAGAGCTATTTCAGGACAGCAGATCAAGGAATTTGACTCTAAGTTATTCTAAAGAATGGAAGATTGGAAAGAGAGATACAAGTTTCCTTTTTGAAGCTCAATGATCCGAGGTCTAGTTAGAAAGTTATGAGCTATTCTGTGCTATGCTCTATGAAGCAAATTTTCAAAAAAAAAAGTTTGTCTTTGTCAGATGTTTTTGAAGCTTTTAATAAAGGTTTGTTCACACTTTGTGTTCCAAACCAGGGGGTGGCTAATCATGGTGAGTGAAAATGAGCGACCGGGGACATGATGCTTCATGAAGTCAAGTGGGGTAACACATGCAAATATCGTTTTTTGGTCTTTCTAACACTTACCCGTAGAGGGAGTCGGGTTGATAAACGGAAATCTCAAGTGGTATCATGCATGTTCGACACGTGGTTGAGATATTTTAGTTTTGAGACATGCTCTTCATGCAGGAAGAGAAGAAAATGTATTCTCATTTCCGATTTTGAGTCCTCGAGTGGAATTTTACATGGCAAGGGGCATGTTTGCCATTTAACAATTGAGGGGAAGCAAGGGGCAACTTGAAAATTAAGGGAAAAAGCAAAAATGTGAGTAGTTTTTTTTGGAGGGAAAGTGAAGAGAAGTGTTCGAAACAATAGAATACAAGCGTGAGAGAGAGAGAGAGAGAGAGAGAGAGAGAGAGAGAGAGAGAGAGAGAGAGAGAGAGAGAGAGAGAAGAAGAAGAAGAAGAATCTTGCAAGCTGAAGAAGGGAGAAATCTGAAGCTCAAAAGAAGAAGAACAAACTGTCAGAAGAAAGAGATCGTGAAGTTGAAGTTATTGGATTTGAGAAGTAGGATGGCAGAGCTGTTGAAGTCAATGGGCTGATGTGAGTTCTCAGTTCTCAGATGACGATAATAAGAGTCTCATTTTTGTCTTGTTTTCTTCTACTGCTTTGTGGGGCGGCAGAGAGTTTGCAGATCAGTTCTGGTGTATGGATATGAGTGAAAGATAGCAGAGGGTTGTTCTTCTTCACAATGAGAGTGATGTTTGCTAGTCGTTGAGTGAGGCTCCCCGTCAACAGAGAAGAATGGAAGTGAAAGGTCTCTACATCTGGAACTGGGTATGTAATAGGGAATATGTATTATGGTCAAATGTTGAATGCACAAGCTCAGGTTATTGAAAAATCTGAAAGGATTTGCAGCCAAGAAGATAATGGATCAGATTTTGTAAAGTTCAAAGCTCTCGTGACTCTTCATCAAGGCAAGATCGTGCTTTTGGAACAGAGAAGTTGTGTTTGTTGTATAAAGCATGCAGGAATTTATGACTGCAGAATGTGCAGAGTTGTTTCAGGACAGCAGATCAAGGAATTTGACTCTAAACTATTTTGAAGAATTGTGGATTGGAAAGAGAGATACAACTTTCCTTTTTGAAGCTTGGTGATCCAAGGTCTGGTTAGAAAGTTATGAGCTGTTCTGTGTGTAATGCTATATGAAGCAATTTTTGTGCTTTATGAGGCAATTTCCATGCTTTATGAGGAAATAGGTGAATTCAACAGCTTCTACAACACTAACTTGGTTTCCCGTGGATATCATCATGATTATCCATTGATATATCAATGCAAACTCAGTTTTGATGCAGTAATGAAATGTTTATAGCTATGAAATGCTTGTAGTAGTTGAATGGGCATGAAAATTTGCCGTATAAAGCTTTGATTCCCTGAGTATTTGGTTTGTATTTATGTGTGCTTTGAAGGAAGAATGACAGAGAGGGTCTATAATTGATTTTGTACTGCTTGAAGCAATCATGCTTTATGGAGTAGTTTACTGCGTGGGGTTATCCCTAAAAAATAGGAGTTGTGTGAATCTAAAAGCTCTTGTTGTCAGAGTCTATGCCACGGTTGTTTCCGCATCAGATCTTCTCTAAAAGTGGTAAAATCTGAGCTTGAAATTTTGAACTTTCTAAGTGTTAAATTGAAGTCTCAGTAAGGAGAAAGTGATCAGGAATTTTCGAACATGTGTTGAGTGGTGTCGTCTCGTGGGTATTGTTGAGGGAAGATCCTCAGCCTTTATCATGTGGTGTTGTCTTGGGGATTGTTAGAGGCCAACTACCCAATTCACCTACCAACGTGAGTTCAAAATAAAGGGTATTATATTTAGTAAAATTTACAAGATTATATTTGCAAAAGGGGTTTTTCAATTACAATTTGGAAAAAAATTATAAGTATTGTAAAGTAAAAGGGGTCATTTTAAGGCCTTATAAAATGTAAAGAAAGGGTATTTCTTAATATCCTTTGAATGCACATTATATAGATGATTTCTTATAGTAGGTGGACTCTCCAGGGGGTGCACTTGGGACTAATCCTTTGATGGCTTTATGCTTATATGTGATTTCATTTCCCAAGGCTCATCAAATACTAATGATGGAGAAGCCACTTTTGGAGGTTCCGATTCAACTTGTTCTCCTCCTTCTAATGCTTATAGTCAAAGATTAGAAGATGATGGCCCTCTTGTGAGGTGATAGGTGTTGTGAAACTCATCTCGCTAATCTTTCTCTATTCTTCCTCCTCTATGGTTTTCGTGGTTGTCTTTGTTACTCTTAGATACATCACCTATTGAATGAAGAAGAGATGATTGATGACTACTCCTTGCTCCTTCAATATGTCTCTTTCTAGTATAGTTTTTGTGAGGTTTGAAACAAGCTTACAAATAAACTCTTTTCTCATTGCATGCACTTATTTTGAATCATCCTCTGTGATTTTGGTGCTTTGAAGTAGGAATTCTCTTGTAACCCTTTGAAGGCCTTCTTTAAAACTGATCATCAAATTGTTTAGTAATTGGAGTTTAGTGCTAAGTAAAACAATCTTTATTTGTTCATGTTTTAGTAATACATGTAGCTTTGAGGCCTATTTGTGGAGGATTTGTTGGGTTTCTAGGGCTTCTTTTAGGTTTTATGCCTAATTACATCAACTTTGAATAATAATTTTCTTCTTTTTCAAGGTTTTCTATAGTGCTTGTATTGTTTGAGTGGTTTCAAGGATTTCCTTAACTAGTTTCTTCATATTAGCCTATTGCTACCTTCTTCTCATTCAATAGCATTTGGGCCTCTGGCCACTCTCTCATTGCTATTTGTCCCCTTGAAGTTGTTGAAAGTTTCAAAGAGTGGAAGTGCTCTTGTGCACTCAAACTACTTTGATGGGGTGTTTGGGTCCTTATGGAGTGTGACTATTTTTAAATCAAGCAATGATTATATTTTCATAGGATTTGAGAAATTCATTGCATAACTAGTGGTTGATCTTGGCTCCCAAGAGTTGTGTATATTGGCCAAGGTTGCATTCTTCAATCCACTCAATCTTGGGATTACTCTCCACCGCCCTATAGGTCTCAAAGTCACATAATCTAGAGGTTGAGGGTGAATGTTGCTTGGTCCTCAAGAGGGTAAAAGAAAACTAGAACTTCCCTTTTGTCTCTTAAATTGCTTCTACTTATGTAATCATCTATGCATAGGCAAAGAAAACTCTTGTGAGGACTTTTATTTGCATAATACCCTGGTAGGTCATATTCTATTTAAAGAAGGAATGGCCATTGATCCAAAGGAGATATATGTTGTCGAGAAGGCTAAAGCTACAACTAATGTTCAAGAGGTCATGAGATTTGTAGTGCAAGTGAAGTGGCATAGTAGGTACTTGATGCATCTTTCTCACATTTTCTCTCCACTCACTATACTTACTAAGAAAGGCATGTAGTTTGTTTGGTGAGAGGACCATGAAAACTTTCGTGGTGCTAATGAAGATGCTAGTGGTAGCACCTATTTTGCAACCTCCTACATGGGATCTACCATTCCATATTTTTGTTGATGCTTTTGACTTGATTATGAGAGCTGCATTAATGTGGGAAAAGGTGCCTAGATGGTGTTGGCCAATGTATTATGCAAGTAGGAAGCTCAAATCAGCAAAGGAAAATTATTCAATTGATAGAAACGGAAGCATTTGGGATGGTTTACTACCTTGAAAAATTTAGGTGCTATCTGCTAGAAAATCAACTTATCTTTTATGTTGATCAAGCCATATTATACCTAATTATAAGCCTTAGCTCACTAGAAGGTTGGCCAAATGGATTTTATTGTTTGCAGGATTTTAATTACAAGGCCATACATACTCCAAGGAAAGTGTATGCCATTATAGACTACTTGAGAAGAATTGGGAATGATGACCCTAAGGTAGGAATACCTATTCAATTACTAGATGTAAAGTTATTTGAAGTATAGTTTATGGGTCTTGAATCATATTATGATCAATTGTTGCATTTTCTAGTGGAAGAAATTATGCCCTCACACTTGTCCTCTGATCAAAGAAGAAAATCGACCTTGAAGAGTAGATCCTACTAAGTCGTATTGAATATACTTTATACAAGAGAGAAGTTGGTATTACCTTAAGGAGATGTGTTCATGAGCATGAGCAAGTAGTTCTACTACATCAAACACATGCTAGTTTATCTGGAGGCCATTTTTCAAGAGAGATTATAGAAAGGAAGATTTTACAGGTTGGTTATGGTGGCCAATTTTCTTAAAAGATGCACATCAATATCTAGAGAAATGCTTGTAATTCCCAAGAGAGGGTCAACCCTTGGATAGGGTAGGATGCATGATCATTCATTTTTTCCATTTGAGCCATTTCATAAGTGGGGCATTGATTTTGTTGGGCCCATTATTAAACCTACCGCTCAAAGAAAGGTAGCAACTATATCTTAGTCTGCATTGACTTCTACACCAAGTGGGTGGAATCTCAGGCTTTGTTGGATAATACAGTAGGAAGTGTATGAAAGTTTATGTATTGTAATATTGTGAGGTTTGGGTGTCCCATTGAGTTGGTTAATGATAGAGGAAAACATTTCTTGAATACAATCATTGATGATTAACTTCTAGACACATGATTTTGCACAAGAAGTCAATTGTGTATCCTCTGCAAGTAAATGGTCAATAGAAGAGTTCTAATAAGGTTTTTTTTCTTAGATTTCTAAAGAAGATTGTTCAAGAGAATAGAAAGGATTGGGATGCAAAGCAAGATTCCACATTTGGTCATTCAGGAAAGCCTACAAAGTAGCTACATGATTAATATCATTAAGGTTCATTTATGGTCCTGAAATAGTTGTACTCATGGAATTTGTAATGCCCAAATTGGTAAGTGCAATTGAACATAAATCGAATCTTGAAAAATCAATTCAACAATGTTTAAAGTAGTTAATGAATCTAGAGGAAGATGAGTCCTTGCATGTTATGTTGTAGAAGTGGCCCAATCTTGGAGACAAGTATGGGTTAATAGACATGTTAAAAATAAAGAATTTGAAGAGGTGACTAGGTTGTGGTGTATAATTTCCAATTAGGTAAAGTCCCAAGAAAATAAAAGCTATGTTATGCCCGTCCATTTATAATTTTCAAAATGTTAGTTAGGATAAATTTCTTCTTGAAGATACGCAATGTAATGTTTTGAAACTTGTAATGGATTTAGACTCAAAAGGATAGTTCAACCTTACTATTCTAGTGTAAATCTGAAGGATACATGTGATGTGAATGTTCCTATAATATGTCAGACACTTTTCATCAACAAAAAAGTGACATCTCATGCAACTTTCCATGTTTTAACTTAGACTTTGACCAAATGAGAGGGATGGAGTTTTCTTCCTACTTTTTCAACATTGCCTTCATCTTTGAGTGAGCAACTTGCAGGAACCCATGCCATGACTTGTACATGTAGTTCATCAGCAACAAGAACACTTGTTGCTATTTCCAAGCATAAAAAACTCGATGGTGATGCAGATGAGGTCATGGAGGTGCCACAAGATGATAAATCCAAAAAAGGAGAGACCATGTGCCACATAATAGCAACGCAATACCAAGATCTACAGGTATGGTTACCACATTTGCTAACTCCCAATTGGCATTGGAAATGATTGAACCATCTTTCTATTTGAGTATGTTATGCATTCTTGGGAGCAATGGGTAGCCAATAGTCTTTCATTAAGTCAACTTAATATATTGTGTTAGTGTGATGGAAAGATTGTTGGTCATGTAGGTTTGACAATAGAGACTATGGCTACAATATTTTGTCTACCATGAATGAAAGTCCCACCATGTGGAAGTATATCAAGGCATAGATGTTGGCCACTATTGGGAATCCTTACGGATCCATGGTTATGTCCTAAATCAATAGGATACTAGCAAGAAAATGCATATGCATTGCTTTATGAAGAGATTTATGTTGTTTATCAAAAGGGATAGAATAGCTAGCGATACATATCTCTCACACGGTTTGCAAAGAATGCAAGGGTATCTAATTGGGCAAGATTTCTTTTGTAAAAATTAATGTTTAAGATTAGTATTACTAATGCTTGAAAACTCTTCTAGAAGTCCAAGCTTGGTTGTCTTTCGGTTGCATTGTATAATCATGTTCGAGCATTGCATCGTAACCTGACTTTGGAGTATTTATTACATGTAAATTACAAGGATTTGCAAGTTTTCAATTCAACTCATACACCATAAGAAAAGTAAAAGCACCCATCAAAATTAGTGAGGCAAATGATGATATATTGTTTGATGGTGTTGAGAAAAAGATTCATATCTATGGGCATTTGCTTGAATTATGTTATGAGAATGTGTATGCAAAGCACTTGAGGCATGGTTCTGTAGCGTGCCCACCTTGAGTTCTTGACAGATAACGTTTTAGTAGTCACCTAGAGTTTACCTTCCAGTCGTCATCATCTGTACTCTAACCAGAATGATCGGATTTTGTCCGACTAGTTAACCCTAGGTCTACTCCGCAAGGGAAGCATCGTGTCGTTACCCACAAGGACCGACCTGAAGGTCCCTAATTGACCTAATAGTCACCTATCAATAACTAGCTCACATCCAGAGGTGTTCTTTGAGAGGCTTCTTGTCCGGAAGGAGCAACTGCCATTACCCTTAGTTCAAGGAGTACAACGCTTATTTCTAGTAGCAGACTCAGGATTTATGAAATCCCTCGCAATGCTCTAGCACAGCTGCCATACCTTTCCCCTAAGATAGTTTACAGTTCGGACTCTGAGACCAAACCCTAGGTAAGTCAGTGAATCAGCCCTTCCTAGAGTTTCTTCCTAGCGTTTGTTTCTGGGGAAACCTCTCAACTAACCAAGACAATCCTGCCATAGACACAATGGGACCGATGCCCCCGTCCAAGGCTGAAATATTCCCCTAGGTCATTGCTCCCCCTCCCCCCCCAAAAAAAAACAAAAAAAAACCAACAAAAAGACCTAAACCCAAAATTAAAAAAACAACCAACACACCTTTTTGGGCCTCTTTCCTAGTAGCGTGTGGAAAAAATTTGGGCCTCTTCCCCATAAAAAGGAAAATTCTTGTTAGTTAAATAATTTTATTTGTTAGTTAGTAATAAGAAAGCTAGTTAGTTTACTAATAATTTAATTAGTCAAAATTACATTAATAATTAATAATTTTAATTCATTAATTTAATTAGCTAGTTATTTTTGTTAATTATTAATATTTTTACAAGTTGAAAAAATGTAGTTAGCTAGTTAATTAATGTAATTAGTTGATTAATAACTAGTTATTTTTTGTTAATAATTTATTAGTTCATAATTAGTTAAAAAGTAGGTAATAATTAATAGTGACTAGTACTTAATTTATAATTAGTAGTTAATAATTAATAATTAGTTAATCATGAGTTCATAATTAAAATTAGTAACTGATAATTAGTAACTAGTAATTAAAGTGTAACTAGTAACTAATAATTAGCAGCTAATAATTAATCATTAATAAATATTAAGTACTAATTAAAATTTAATTAGTAACTAATATCTATTTAAGTAGTTAATTATTTGATTACTTAATTAGTCTATTATTAAAAATTACACACACACACACACATACATATATATATCATAAAATTATTTAAGTAATTATCGATTAATTAGTTGAGAAAATGAAGGGAGAGAGAGAAAGAGTGATGAGAGAGATGGGGGAAGAGAGAGAGCATGCAATATGTGTAATTTTTCCTTGCTAGAAAGGGGTCACTGACAGCCCATTCGTGGTGAGAGTAACTTTTCACCCAATTGGATTTCTGAGTTTTTTTTTTCGAGAAGGGGCTATCGTGGCAACCCCTTTTCGGCAAAAAAGCAAACCATTGTTCTGGGAATGGACAGCATCATGAGAAGAAGAGAGAGTAACAAAGTGTGGGGTTTTTTTTTCGCCCAAGAAGGCGCTATTGGCGACCCCTTCTTGGTAGAAAAAAACCTCACATGTCCAAGAATGCATGGGGGGGAAGAGAGAGTAACAGAGTGATGGAAGAGGGGGAAGAGAGAGAGAGAGAGAGAGAGAGAGAGAGAGAGAGAGAGCATCCAATGTGTAGTATTTTTTCTCACTGAGAAGGCATCAATGGTAGTCCCTTCCTGGATTAAAAAATATTGCATGCTCTTTCTCTCTCATCCCCTCTCTCATCACTCTATTACTCTCTCTTTCCCCCATGCTCTCTATTCTGGGACCTATGGATTCTTTTTTTTTAATGAGAAGGGATTGTCGGCAACCCCTTCTTGGACGAAAAAAAATCTCACACTCTATTGCTCTCTCTTCTATCCATGCTATCCATTCTCAGAACTGTGGTTTGTTTTTCCGCCGAGAAGAGGTCGCTAGCATCCCCTTATTGGGTTTTAAAAAAAACGACAAATCTAATTGGGCCAAAATTTACTCTCGCCAAGAATGGGTCATCGAAAAAAAAAATTCATTTGATAAGGGGTTGCCGATGGCCCCTTTCTAGTGAGAAAAAATCACACATATCACATTCTCTCTCTCTTCCCCCCGCTCTCTCATCACTCTTTCTCTCTTTCTCTCTCTCTCCCCATTTTCTCTCTCCTTCACCTATAAAAGGACCTATCCCCCCTTTTCACATTGCGAATTGTTTCCACAACTCTCTCACTCTCTCACTCTCTCTCTCTCTCTCTCTCTCTCTCTCTCTCTCTCTCTCTCCTCTTTGTCTTTAAAAGGACCTCCCACCCCTTGCAATTTAAGTTCATGTTTTCTGTCCCCTACCCTTGGCATGGTTCTCTCTCTCTCCCTTCCCTCTCTCTCAGTCACACATACTCTATCTCACATTTCTATCCCATGCTTTTTCCCTCTCTCTCTCTCTCTCTCTCTCTCTCTCTCTCTCTCTCTCTCTCTCTCTCTCTTCCTCCATCTCTCTCTCTCCTCCTCTCTCCCCCTCTCTCTTCCTCTCTCTCCCTCGCTCTCTCTCTATTTCTCACTCTCTTTGCAATATTTCCACGCAATAAAAGTTAGTTGGTTAGTTCGAAAGTTAGTCAATTAATAAGTTAGTAAGATTACTACCTAAAGACTAAGGTAAAAACCAACTAATAGTAATAACTAATAATTTTTATTTAATTAAAAATATATTTTAAAATAAATCGAGAGTCGTAATCCGACATTTTTCTCGGATTGATAAGGATTGTAGCCACCCTTCACGAAAGTTACAACGTGAACGTGACTTATGAGCCATATTAATCACTAGTATTAATGTGTATAGTTTGGATGGTCCAAAAATATTAGATTTTTGGGTTTAAAAAAACTAGTATATTTTAGATATTATCCTAAAAAGATAGAACTGAAAGTCATTTAAAAGAAAAGACAAGTGATGTTTTAGTTAGTTTTGGAGATTTTATAAAAAGAAAAATAAAGAAAAGTGACTGGTGAAATCGTGCGCCGCGATCGCGGTCTACAGGCAGTAGACAATACTTTGAACAAGGAGAGAAAGAAGGAGTGATCTAAAAGCTATCTAACTGAGTATGTTGGGGTTTTACCCCCCTTTTGGAGCCAATGCAACCATCAGATCACTATGTCTTTCAAGAGCCCCTCCACTCTTGTTCTCAGCCTTATTCCCTCCTCTCTAATTCATTATAAATATGAGGCATGGGAAGGCACAGGGGAGCATAAGGAGGAGACCCCGAGAGGTTGCGAGTGAGAGGTAGAGAGAATGATATCCCCTCCAAGAGATTGTGAGAGAGAGCTTGAGAGAGAGAGAGAGAGAGAGCGAGAGAGAGAGAGAGAGAAGAGTTCCCCTGAGAGGCTGCACAATTCCCTCTATCTCGATCCTCGACTTAGCCATCTTCTCTTATGCTCTCCCATCTCGAATCTATTCTACCTTCTTAATCTCTTGAGTCTACTTGCGGACGATAGCCTCCAAGCGAAGAATGTCGCGTGCAAATGGAAATCCTACAACCAGCAACAAAGCTTCAGGTGAAGGCATCATTGTCAATCCAATTCCGGTACCAATCGTAAGTAATGCATTTTCAAATTGATAAATGCTTGTTTTAATGCTCGCAAGAGATAGGTTAGGCTCCGTCCTTGTGATGCTAGAATAGGTCATTGAAAATGATAAATCGCATCTCAAATATTCAAAGATGAAGTTTGTGAAGTGCTTGTATAAAAGGGAGTTAAATTGCACCTAGTTGCTATGTGATGAATCCATGCATAGCATAAGTAGCATATGGGGCACTAAAGTATTGAGCATCGATGAGTCTTTGATTAATCTTTACCTAGATCAATATTATTCAAGGTTCGCAAATGCACATATACAGTACATACGTGGGAGAGATTATGTGAACTTTACATCAATGACATGTGACTCCTTGCCTTAGGAGAAAGAAAGATAAAGCCAAGATAAAATGTTGCATAGTAGGAAAAGCCTAAAAGATAATTGTCACTTAGAGAAGAGGCATAAATGCTCTTACTAGATTGATTAATTTGCATTGGAATGATAGGACTTACGTCGTGCATAGTATTGGAACTTTTAGCATATGCCTTAGGCTAAAGGAGGGAATGTTAAGTATATTTTACTCTTTGGTCCGAAGGGGGAGAGCGAATATGCGATGGAGTTATTATCGCTTCTATTCTTGTATTGTTTGGTAAAAATACAATTAGTTTTGTTCGTTGATTGAACAACACCCTAAATGTTTTTCTTTCAATCAATTGATTATTGCATTGTGATTGGGATAAATATTCAAAGGCTTGTGTTGATGGCAAATGCATGGCATGGGTCTGTAATGACAAGTTGCCATGGGAATAAAGGAATGTTTTCCTAGAAGATGATATTAGGGCTAATTGCCTTAATTATGCTTGATTCTTAACTTGGTTACTTAAGGAAGGATATTTGCACGGGTGGATCATCTCCAAGATCGCACCACGGATTACCCCAAGAGGACACTGCTCGATTCACAGGCCGATGATCGAGTGGTGAAAAGGCCAACCACGGAAAGTGTGTCTCACTCCTAGGTCGCTTGGGGTCAATGGAGCTCTGGACACTCCTTGTCGAGTCCGGAACGGAGTTATAGATTGCCGTGAGCCCAACGTCTAGAGGCGTTGGAAGATCCTATTCTAGATAAAGGATTGAAATTTTGGTGCCATGTGATTTGGACTAGGTACTTCTATTGGACAAAAGGGATAGATAATTCTCTTGTATGGGCAGGAGACAAAGATTAACTTGAAGATAAGTTAAGGAACTTGTTTGTCAAAAGGACTACTTGTTTTGTTTTCGTGTCTGTGTTGTAAATTACGCAAACAAATCATGTTCCCTAAAAGGCTTAATTAATGAAGCTGATTTTAAATGTCCCACATAAATGTGGTAGGACCTAATTAGAAAACTAAAGCTACCAAGGAAAGCAGGTGGACGGAATCCCTGATGGGTCTACAGGGTGGTCCCAGAGAACTGGGAGGCTTCTCACAAGGATTTATCGTCGGGTTGACTTTAGGTACTGTCAAGTTAGAACCTGATTCATGCCGTTTTAGGGGACCGGGATGGGACTATGCTCTACAGGCAGAGAGGTTGACTGGCGCATCCCTCTCATTTCTCATTCTCTTTGAACCAAGTGCGGTATGGATTTGCTTCGGATTGGGTATCTCTACGCAAAGTAGGATGTCCAAAACCCCCCGACGCTAGAATGCTGTTAGGAGACCTTGACGACTAGGAACCCAAATTTAAGGTCAATCCTAGTGGGTTCAGCCGCAAATATTCCGTTGGAAGGCAGACTCAGGAAACCCTAGGCGACAAACCATGGAACATTCCATGGGAGCGCCGAGCGGCAATGCTTAGATTCGTTTTTTGATGGACCGCTAAAACCTGCTTAGATAGCCAATAGGCGGCACGTTACACTCTTATCCCAATGTCATCTCTCTCTCTCTCTCTCTCTCTCTCTCTCTCTCTCTCTCTCTCTCTCTCTCTCTCTCTCTCTCTCTCTCTCTCTCTCTCTCTCTCTCTCTCTCTCTCTCTCTCTCTCTCTCTCTCTCTCTCTCTCTCTCTCTCTCAATTGGTATTTGATTGGCAAGAAATTGAGGAAGCAATATATTTGCAAGAAGTAACCCTAAGCCCCTCTATCATGGCCAAATCTGATTTTAAAAGACAAGATCATGTCACCCTTTTCGAGGGCAATGAAAGAATTGCAGAAGGTTTAATCCGACAAACATTCCCCTCATCGAGCTTGCTCCCTAGAGACGAGTGGGAGTTCTTGTCACCATCGTGGATCAGAGAGGTGTGAAGGCCATGGCAAAGGCAATACTGAGATTGACGTTGAGGAAAATGCAATTATGCAATCGTCAATGGAATAGATAGTAAGTAGGCCCTCTCTTTATTTTTGTTATGGCCACTCTATCTCCCCCTCTTACCCTATTTTAGATCGTTGGTTTGTAGGAAGAGAGTGATGATTGGATGAGTCTCCCCAGAGGACTCTGACTTGCCTCCACAACCTAGAGCAAGGAACAGTCTATTGTCACTAGCAACATGCAATCACAAGGGGGGAGTCGCCCTCCAAGAATAAGGGGAAGAGCAACACAAATGCAATCATAGCTACAGCTAAGAGCTATAGCCAACCATTGCAATTGCATGTGGGAAAGGAGTGACATCAAGAGAAGGTGGGTACACTTTGAGGACGTAGACGAGGAAGGGCAAGAGAAAGCTCGTAGTATTGGAGAGTAAACTGATGAGAAAAGCAAGAACCATCAAAGCATCAAGTCCTTTAGTGCACAACAGGGACATGGCTGCATGCAAAGCAAGAAGAAGCAAACACAAAGAACTGAAAATGAGCACATGACAAAGGCCGACGAGACCGCTCTCATTATCACTGGCAATAAACGTACTGTGCAAGCATGCATAGAATACTAGTTGGGAACATTGATAGTGAGTGCTTGTAAGAGATGGTAGCATGATTTAGAATATGGTTTTTATTTCTTTACGTTGATTGGACATTAATCACTTCATCGTCTCATTCAAATGTGGACATCCACCCCTTTGCCATCCCATCCCATTATGTCATTTGGTTTCCATGCCTACAATTAGACAAGTCACATCAAGGTACAAGCAACTCTCATAGGCCTTTTTCAGCAATGGGTACGTTAGAGGGATGGGTATATTCATAGTATCATTAGAGACTCCAAGGAACCAGTGCAAGGAGGTTGATGATATGATTAAAAATGAGTGGAACCCCCATTGGCTAAAGAAGCATGAGGACTTTGAGGCAAAAATCAGTGGTACCAATTGGGCCTTTTTTGTCAAATTGTATATTTTATGTTTGAGATGGTAACCATCGACTCATAGCATGGATGAATAAGATATACACATGTGAGTGGCCCTAAACCGTAGGACCTTAACATTTTGCAATGTATTTGTTGCTTACATCATCGTTAACATAATTGATTATTTGCAATAGCCTTTCAAGTTAACCCAAGGCAACATGTGCGTGTTGATTGTTGCCTTGTGAAAGTGACAAGTGTGGTAGAGGGGGAGATTTTGTCAGCCATTTTTGGTATAAACAAGTATGCAATGGACCATATTCTCATATGCTTGGATTACCTTTGTACACTAAAGGTCAGATGGATGATGAAATATGCATGATACCCTAATATAAAATGTACATAGGCTGGCATAAAAGGGGGTTGTCAATAACTCATATCCATACCTTGTTTGCAAAGCAAGGATGCTAGGGCAGGCTGACCACGCAATTATTTTTGACAAGCTAACTAATGAGGCAAAGGTATGGGTACAAGCGCATAGAAAGCCAGCGCCCATTCCGACATGGTACAAGGCACCATTGATTGCACTTGCCCACATTATGTGGAAGGTAGGTAGTTCTTCAAGCTAACTTAACAATGTTTTTCTTGATGCATTTTTTCCTAATGCAATGACGTTGTCCTTAATTACCAAGTGCATAACGAGTATGATTTGACAGTGTGACCAATCGAATAGAAACAGACACCACTCTCTAACTTTGAGTTTAGAACCAAGTGGGACGAGGCATGCTATAGTGTTAATGAAAAGCTCATCAAGAAAACTCGATGTTTGCTAAGATTTGCAAACCCCAGCCTCGAAGAGAAGTGGTATCTATAAGTTGCTATCTCTTTATACCTGCCATTTATATGTACTCAAACTACATTGGTCTTGAGTAACAATGTTTTTGTCAATGCAGAACTATCTCATGCTTGGAGTGGGTCTCCACGACGGAAGGTGTATTGAACGAGGAGAGAGTATGCACATTGGCATCCTCAAAGCTAAATGAGGTAGATCGCATAAGGATATTGAAGGCCATAGAGAGTTCTGATAGGAAAATTTGAACGTTGATGGGCATGCCTGAACGTAGATTATTCTTGTTTATCTAAATTATGTGCATCATAAGTCTGACAAATTGGTATTAAATGACATAACTTTGATTTGAGCAGATGAAAATGCACCATTTCAAAGTTGGGTAAGACAATAGACCTTTTGGGCCATGTTGCAAGATGGCGAAAAGAGATTTCTTTTGAGCTGGGAGAACTACTATAACATTCAAGTGGAACACGATTTGTTCTTCCAATACACCCAGAAGATAAAGAGAAAACATAGAGAGCAAATGTTTCGCACTATCTTCCATGATTTCAAGCCAAATGAAAATATAGAGTCACAGAAGTCAACAAAGTTGGCAGCATGGAGGCTTCTGTACACGTAGTTTACAATATCCTTCTTTAGAAGCATGTCTGTGGTGCTATCTTGCCAATCCATTCTAGAAATGTAATGGTGACTTTGCAAGTCAGGTTCATATACGAGTAGATGGAGAGGGGGGTATACAAACACTGCTGGGAGAATGTGAGGACTGGGCAAACCTACAGGAGGATCAGTGCATGTATGAGGATTACCAAATAGAGCAAGAGTGGGATGAGTAGGTATATCAAAGATGCCCTATTTTCCTCAACTATCTACAAAGTGAATACCCCTCCAATGAGAAGGGTTTGTACCAAAAATACTCAAGGAAAAAACAAACACAAAAGACACAAGGATTCAGAGGCATGCTAAGTAAAATGAGTTGCATTCTTAAGAGTATATTACACTTTGTTGT